>NW_007726523.1:199420-249119 GCF_000696425.1 Galeopterus variegatus
CACGAAAAAAAAAAAAAAAAAAAGACAAAAAGGAAAAAAAATAAAATAAACGGCTGTAATCATGAGTCTTTCTTAGACATACAGGTTTGTTATGAAGACTTCCTAAAGATGTGTGTGCATGTACACATATACTCTGAGAATAAGGTATTGCCAAAATTATTGACTACACATACACTTCAAAAGCTGCTTTTATGTTATATCAAGTATGATAGAGTCTTGCACCAAGAAAATAAATGACCACCCAGGCACATGATCTTTTATACACATCAGTATCTTTTCTCCTATGTTTTCTTAAAGGATCAAGCCCCATGCTAAAAGGCAGAACTTAAATCTGAAGCTGAGCCCTGTATCGGAGAAGATTTAGAATTAAACTCAGCCTGTGCTCAGGCTTGTTAAGAGTTGCTTGTGGTCCTCACCCAGACCCAAGTGCCCTGCGAAGGCATTCTAGAAGCAATGCTTTCTTGGCAGTAGCAGTTGAATGGAGCAATCCTGTTTGATCTTCCACACTGGTTAACCAGCCCCCAGGAAGGGAGTGGGGTGAGGGTGGGACCAAGAGGCTTTGAGACTTGGCTGGGTCAAGCATTCTGACTGTAATTTTTTATTTCAATCCATATTTAGTAACTTGGAAAACAGCAAGAACTTGAGTTGATGAAAGGACTCAATTGCAGAGAAGCACTGTGGTAAAAGAGATTTTTATTATGGCTTTGTACAGCCTGAAGTCAGTAACCAATCAAGAATTTATTTCTATTCCTATGTATCAAGTAGTGAAATGTGATACTTCTGGTTTCTGCTCCTGATGCTGAGTGGCTAGAAATAGGAGGAATTACTTTCCCTAAGTTTTTTCAAGAGCAAATCACAATGTGTCTTTTTCCTTGGTAGGAATGGCCTTTTAGACTAAAGATTATTAGTGGGAAAAAATAAGAGCGCTATAGAGCTACATGAAATAGGTTTACGATATAAGTGGGGCGGGGGGGAGGAACCACCACCCAGATGTATACATTAAACTTATATGAAAAATAAATCAATTTATCAAAGAATTCCCCAGCATATAAAAATACAAGAGTAAATTTCAGTTTAGCCTATGTCTAAATTATTGCAAATACTAAACAGGACAATATAACCTATTTAAAGTGTATACTTTTATTATTTATGCTACTAAGGAGAAAGACGGGAATTAATTTTTATCATTTGTCCTGTTTGCAATGTATATTTACATATTTTATATCACTGAATCTTCACAATATCCAGGTGGGTCAGGTATGAATTATGATAGACAAGGTGACTGGGGCTCTGAAAGGTTAAGTCATTTGCCCAAGATCTTGATGCTAGTGAGCTGCAGGGCCTGGCTCTGCCTCATCGACTCAGAATGCTAAGGCTGATGTCCATCCATAGCCAGTAACTCACACTGCGTAACTCTGGGAATCAGCTGCTCCCACCTTCGGTCTCCACAGTATTTTTTTACAAACTCCCAGAACTTATCACACTGCACTATTTTTTATGCTTGCCTCTACAACAGGATTGTGAGCTCCTTGGAAACAGGGGTTGTTGCATCTTAGTAGAGTGCTCGCGTACAATAGATGTTCCTATTTACTGAATTACAATTATTCCTGTGTTGACACCACTGTTCTGAGACTAACATATTTTTAATGGGCGGCTCCCTTCCTTGTTAATGATGATTAAGTCATCAAAATATTGTTTTCAACTTAAAAAGAAATGTTTCATTGTATTAGTTTACACTTTGGTTGAAGTATGACTGTTTATGAAATCCTAACAAATCCCTAAGGACTACAGCAGGCCTTTGTTAACTAAGCCAGTGGGGTATGAATGGATGTGTCAACATAATATGTATGTACTAATTGGGTAATTTTAATAAAAATTACAGATCACACTTTTACTTATAACCCATGGTAACCTCCTGGGTATTATAACAAAATACATGTGACAAAAAAATAAACTAGTCTCTCTGATATCCACTACATATATATAAATGATTTTTTTTTCCTTTTTGTCTTTTTTCGTGTCCGGCAACGGATCACAACCCTCAGTGTCGCGCCCGAACCGGACCGGGACCGGCAACGGGATCGCAACCCTCGGTGCTGGGCCCGCACCTCGCTCAGCCAGTGAGCGGGAACCAGTCTGTATGTGGGATCCGAACCCTCGGCGGGAGCGCCACTGCACTCCCAAGCGGTGCACTGTAGCAGTGCGCCACCAGGCCGGCCCTATAAATGATTTTTTTTAAATGGTCAAGTTCTTTTCGTTAGTTATGCTTGGCAGACAATACAGACTTATCATATTTAATATGATAACTAGGTCATATTAAAGTTTTACTCATAACTGGGTCAGGAAAAAATCTGGGAAAAACAAAATGAAATATTAAAAAGTAGAAAACTATTATACTGCGTTTCTGAAAAGAATTTTTTCTCCTTTCCATCCCTAAATAACTATCCTGAAGCACAACTAATAAAAGGATAAAATATAAGTAACTATTGTGAAGTCCATGTATTTTTACAAATCTAAGCAAGACTGGATTCTAGAGAGACTGGAATAGATTTTATCATGTGGCTTCACATCTCAAAGAAAATTTATTCTCTTCAAGACAAGAAATAATGAACATTTTCCTATCTCTACAAATATACATCAACATTAGCGTTTTTAATAGCTGCTGAACTTACAGCTACGGATATTTAAGTTACTGCTTTTTATTTTTATGCAATATTTATCCTTACATGTTTATCTCTGTGCACTTTCCTATTGACTTTACTGGGCAAAACTCAAATTGCTAGGTTCTCTAGTAATGCATGAATCCCTTTTTCCAACACCCTCAACACTGCCTATTATCATTCTCCTTAGGTTTGACTAAGTCAATAGAAAAAAAAAAAAAAAAAAAACCTCTTATTTTGTTAAATTAAATTCTTTTGTTTATTGCCCATTTGTATTTATTCTTTAGCAAATTGGCTAAATCCTACGCTTAATTTTACAGATCAGTTAGTTTAGCCATTGTCTTTTTCCTAATTAATTTAAAAATGCTTGTTACATATTCATTGTAAATATTTTTTCCCAGTCTGCTACTTACCTTTCAATCTTATGTTCTCTGCCATACAAAAGCATTTCGTCTTTCATATTCAAATCTTTTTTCTTTCTTTCATAAATTTTGCCTATGGTATATGCTATGCTTCCAAAATCGTTTTCCACCCCCAAATTATATAATATTTACCCATTCTAGTTTTATTGTTTTCATTTTTTACTATTTTATTGTCAACCCTGAGCTCTAATCATTACCAGCTTATAACATAAGGCAAGCTCTCAGTTTCTTCATCAGTAAATTAGGAGTAACAGTCACTACCTTACTGGGTTGCTGGGATGATTTAAAAATACAATATAGGTAAAGGCTTACCACAGTACAAGTCCAGAATCTATTTTAGCTATTATCATCCCTTAAATCTTAATTATTTTTCCTCCAAACAGTACCTCCATCTTTGCAACAATTCTGTGAGACAATCCAATTTCAAAGACAAAACAAAAAAAAAAGACAAGACACCTGTTAGAAAGATTTTTGGAAGGAATCATTTATTGCTATTTTTCAAGCTCCCTCAGAGGTCCCACTTTTAAAGTACCACTGACCAAATATAATGGGGGTGACTCTCACACAGGAGAGTGAGAGATGGGGCTGGTGGAGGTTGGACAAGGTCAGGGGGTGGGTGTGCACATGCTTGGGGATGATGAGAAGAAGAAAAGTATCATTACTTGGGCCAGGGTATGCCAACTCATATTGTCCAGTATAAAAAAATATTTTTCATTCATTTGTAACATTAAGATAGAAAGGTATAGGAAAAAACTCCAATGTAATAAATCAAATCATTAAAACCATGAGTGGGAAAGGTTCTACAGAGTTCCCCTTACTTTTCCATTCTGGGGCCTCGTGGAGCTGTTTGAACCCCTGGCTGGAGTTATACTGAACCAATTCTTTGGTTTGGTGACCTTCAGAGCACCACTGGTATAGTAAGAACAACTACAATAAAGGCCAAACTGTCGACCAAAGCCTAAATATACACTGTAGACTCATTATACAGTCTCTGTCCTCTTTAACAACTGCTCTTCATGAAATGCAAATGATGGCTACATTTCTCTCTGTGCTAGAGAAAAAATATGAAATATCAAAGACCCTCACATGGTCTCTTAGGGAGATGCTGGTTTATCCAAAGTTTTTTTTTTTTTTAAACATAAGATTTCCCTTTCTCAGCACAGGAAAAAATGACTTGCCAACTGCTTTTTGAACCTCAGTCCACAAAAAGAGGAGCTGTTTATGTGGGGTAGTGGGAATTGGAGAATTCAAACAGTGCAGGAGTAGATCCCATAAAAGATGCAATATCCCCCACCCAAAATGTTTCTCGACTGCAGTTTACACTCAGATAGAATGAAGTGTTGTTTGTCTAGGGGAAAGCACACCAGCCAATAAGAGTAAGTTGTTCAGAAGCCCTGTGGGAAGCAGGAGGATCTGTGAGTATTTGTTTCTGTCCCAGACAAACCAAGCAAAGTCACAACACTGTAAAACCCAAGAGGTCTGTGGCTTTTCAGCAGGACAGATGCCAGAGAAGAGGTGGCCACTCTGCAGACATCAGCTCCACACACCCGGAATGGTGAATCCACCAGGCGAGTCTGACCTCACTTGTTAATAACCATACCCATGATGCCAATTTCCTCCAGGGTTTATGATTAGACCTCCTATAATTATGTGGACAAGTCTTAAAACACAGGCATGCCCAAAGTGACCCATAATACAATGTCAGGACAGTACAGAGAGCTCCTGTATGGAATTCCTGCAAGCAAAGTCACAGACCTGAGTCACTCAACCTTGAGTCACATATGATATACATTTTTGTGAAGCTAACATTCTTGGGTCTCCACACTTGTGCATAATCTGTCCCTCCTGGGAACAGCAGCAATGGACTCAAAGCTACTGTGTGTGTGTGCTGGGAGCTGGGTAACCAAGGCAATTCTCTCTCTACAGTAAGGCCCTGATAGCAAAAGCATGGAAGAAGAGAAACCAGGAATGGGAGGAAAAATGCACCCACCATTCACATGCCCAACATGTGATTACTGAAGGGGCACAGGGCAAAAGTCATAGTGGACTACGTCCTAGCAAGCAGGAGAATAAAATGGGGAGCATAACCCCTATCTTGTGTAATGCCATTAAACAAGGCAGACACGTGCAGACCAGAGATGGGTAAAACACTTAATGGCAACACTCAGGCTAGACTTGACATATGCACAGAATATTTTTCATTTTTCTAATGTAACTACATGGAAGAGTACCCAAGATTTGAACACAATCAATCATTTTAGCAGTTTAAACAGAGTCCCCAGTTGTCCTTCTTTTCCCATCTCTTTTTTTTTTTTGGAGTTAGGGGGGAAAAATGTCCTTGCTATTTGTGATTTGGAATTCCTGAGCCTGCTCATCTTCTAAGGGTGTTTTTCCACTTAAACAGGGCTGACAGCCATAGCGATTTTGATGAGTCTGGACCTGGCAGGTGGCCCAGTTCCAAAGCAGAGCACCTGGACAGTGCAAGACCAGACAGATTCTTCACACTTACATTACGGGGTGAAGAATGCCTAACTTGGATGAAGTTTAAGTAAATCCTTTTCTCAAACAACTTTGGTGTGTAGAAATGCAGCTCTCAAAAATTCTCAAATGTAGTGACTTCACGCCTGGTTTAAGTTAAATGACCCAAAACTACAAAAACCGATAAAGGAGCTAGGGCTTTAAGGGTTGATTCGGTGAGCTAGATTTAAGTCTTAATCAGTTATAGAAGTTTGCCAATAAGGGGCCTGGTAAGAAGATCCCAAGAAACTGGACCACAAGTGTAAAGGTAGACCACGGGGCCATTTTCCATGGTAGTATCCAAGAGCTATCAACATTACTTGCAGAATGGCACCAGGTGACTCACCCAGATGGATGTTTCCACCCAAGCGACAACCCTGGGGCTGGTCATGAGCTCGACTCTTTTTGTAGCCGGATAAAGTGGCTGATTCACCAGGGAGGGGGTCATGCAAACACTGCCGAGGATGAGGGAAGAAAATGATGCCACCCCACCTGTGAAGACTGTCTTACAGAGAATGTGTGTTGGAATTATTCAGGAGGGTGTTTTCATATGAAAAGGCTGACAAAGTAAACTTTCTCACTTCTATGTGCTTGATAGTGTTTCACACCATCTCCCTCTGATAAAGCAGCAGACTCAGCTCAGCACCTCTTCTGGATTGTGGGGTGCGCAGTATTTACAACCCTTGAGGGGAGGTTAGAACAAAGCGCAAACCAAACACACGCACTCAGGACCTTGGAGAACTTCTGACAAGAGGGAGAATGCTATGAGTGGCATTCCTGGTGAGGTTCCGAGACAGGGCACTTCAATATGGTTTCCTTAATGCAGTCTCTCTTCATGATCAGAGAGAAGAGAGGACTGTCTGGGCATGGAGCAGAAGCCCCAAAACCTTTACTGGCACACACAACTGTCACTGACTAAAATCCATGTTTACCACTGCTTTCAGCTCTCTCATAGGAAGCAGGGCCTCTCTGAACCTCAGTTTTCTTATCTATAAAATGGGGACAATAAGAGTTTCTACCTGATTGAGTGTGTAGAAACTTTTATTGTCCATTTTTATATTGCATATAAAGGGATCGGCACAATGCTCAGAATTCAGTGCTCTGGACTATATTGTCTATTGTTATTATCTACCCCTCTAAATACACTTAAGTTAAATGATGTCTCTGGATGCCAGCAAATACTCTAAGGAATAGATATGGACAAATAAGGGAAAGTATGGAAGAAGTGGGATTAGGTGGGATTAAAAAATAGTGGAATAGAGGGGAGAACAAAAAGAGAAGCATGTATGTATATACACACACATACACACACTTTTTAAAAAAATTTAACAAGATTAGCTTAGCTGATTTATTTGGGACATCTTTACAGGAGAAATTTTTCTTAACTGACCTCCACTTGTCCAGTTCTCTGGATTAACCAACCTTCTCTCTTCCATCTATAAACTTCACTGACACATGCCCATTGCATGCTAAATCACCCCAGCTGATAGGCCACTCTGTGAACTCCCACCAGCTGAGTTATGTTCTTACAAAGGGTCAGTTGTGTTTGCTTCTAAACTGGTTTATACGAGCTGTACTACTTTGTAATTACATAATTTAACGAATGCAAAAAGAGATTTGGTGATTTTAAGAAAACTAAGTTGAATGCTTAGGAACAACTTGTTAAAGGAGAATCACCAACTGCTATCAAATAAGGGAAGGGTGGGAATTTATAAAAGACTGCAAAAGAAAAATAATAAAAATCTAGAAGGATTCGCACTCAAATTTTTTTCATAAATGTCTTTTAAGATGGCATGCACCATTTACAATGAATCTTTAATTTAACTAACTTTTCAAATAGCCAACTACTACTGTTTCTCATAACTACAGAGAAAACTTCTATGGTTTAAACCTAATAGCTAACAACTAGGAGCGTTACCTCTGTGCAGGGCACTTACTGAGTGCTTCATATAAATAATCTCTTTTCCTCCTCACAAGATTTATAATAAGGAGGTGCCAGTATTACTGCCCTACTGTCACACAGTTGGGAAGTGGCAGGGCCAGGATTTGAGCCCAAGAAGTCTGACTCCACAGCCTATGCTTTTAACTACTAGAAATCTGACTACTAGAATTTTGACCTTCATTCAAATGGAGCACTTGAGTAGTAAAATAATGAACAAATACAATATGCTAGAACAAATCAATATTGTGGAACTCTGCTAAAAAAATTAGCTCTATTTTGGCTACACTGGTGTAGGGAAAATATAGGAAAATGGTCAGGGCCCCTCAGATGTTCAGAATCTTGCCTAGCATTTGAAGTAATTACGCACGTGCGCCCAAGTGTTCCTTGGCAATTGTCTGATGTGTGTGGGCACCCAGGTGGGTTATGGACTTAAGTATAAAGGATGAGTGGCTCTGATCCACAGGGACTCCACACGGGGGGGTAGGGGGGCATGGGGAGGCTGCTACTGCTGCTGGAGGCTGTTGCTGCCAGTGCCCCAGGGAAGCCCCGGGAAGGCCACCACCGCTGCTGCTACCGGATCTGCTGTAAACTGCTGCCATTGCTGAGGACCAAGCTCGTGTCACCTGCTAACGGCTCCCAGAATCTTTCCCAATTACCTAGAGTGAACCTGTGTTTGAGGGATCTGGTGACTCAGCCTGGCATGTGAGGGTCTAGTGACCCAGTTTGTACAATGGGTTTGAAGGGTCTGAGCCCTAGCCCTGACAATACAAATGGAAACTTAGTGTAACTAAGACAATGAAACATTTTGGCTTTAGTTATGAATTGCTTTAACAATACAATTAGTGTAGCTATTGCTATAACCTGACAATTGGCTTCTAGAATGTAAATTTTGATGCACAAAAGTTTTGCCTTGTTACTATTATTGCTTCAGTTAAGCAATGTAGGAGAGAAATCACTTCCACCTCCGAGCATGTAAAAATCCCCCATCATGGGAACAGACTCAAACATGGCTGCTCTCCCTGAAGCAACAGCCCATGGCTTGGAGGTGCTCATCTGTCCCCTCACAGTATAAAGCCATGCTAGCAGAATAAGAGTCAGATGTTCAACCTTTCTCCTGAGTTGCAGGGTATTAAGCATGCCTGAAAACACACAGCTTTCAGCAAATTTGAGCAACATGCCATATGGCAATTATTATGTAATTTCTAAGTCAATAGTTGAGAATCTCTCAGGCCAGGGAATGTTCACATCTACATTGACTCCTAAATATGCCACCATCAAACTGGTTTTTATTTTTGATATGAAGATTTAAAGAAGACTAGGAAGAAAATAAAAACCAAGGTTACTGGAAGCCACTCACTTATCTATTAACATGACACATTTTAGACAATAATAAAAAGTGTATTGATTCATTGTCAGGAACACCTTTATTGAAATCAGCAGTGATTTAAACATTTACAAAGACTTTATCATATTGACTAAGTTAAATAAGATTTATAGGAGAACTTTTTTTGGACTAGCCTCCTGCACTAGGCTCCTTCAGACCAGACCAAACCAGAATGGAGTCAATCATGCTAGGAACCACCTAATCAAACTGAACTCAAAAACAGGCCAATTTTCAAAACAAAACAAAACAAAAACCCAGGAGCTTCACAGCAACCAGTCACAAGGGGTCCAGTTTACCTGAGCTGGCATGATAACGAAGTCCCTTCTGTTTTAACTCTATAAGGAAAGTGACTTTGCAATGACCAATCTGCTTTTGGTTCTGTTTCTGCTTTCCTCAGCCCATTTTTGTCTATAAAAACAACCTCCTCTGCTCGGCTCATTGGAACATTCATTCTATTTTACAGAATAAGGTGTCGCCTGACTCGAGAATCACAAATAAAATTCAATTAAGATTTTTATTTTTAAAGGAGCAATAGGATTTTAATAAACAGAATCCATCCCAAAGCCATGACTACAATGGTTGTACTTGAACCAAAACAGCACAGAAAACTAGGATGTGGTGGAAGAGCTCAAAGCAGGCTGGGGGAGAACATAAGGAAGGCCTAAATGGTGCAGAGAGCATGAATCTGCAGGGAGAGCACAGTGCTTTATATAGCCCAGGGAGGCAAGGGAGTGGTGGGGCAAATGTATGAGGTCTCCACTTTTTTCTGCTGCCCTCAGCACCCTGGAGATGCAGGCATCTGGGCGGATCTGCCCTTTATTGCTGCCCACCAGCTTTAAACACCCCTGACCCCAACATTAGCGCCACTGGTAGACCCAGGGCAGGAATAGGAAAATTACTTAAGAGAAAGATTCAACTAGAATCCAGTGAATTGTGCTCAGTTCTCTTAACTTCCTACAACCGAGTACATGGGTCACAGGCTGGAGGGTGCAACAGGACATGGAACATACCGCTCAGTGCCCCCAACACACACACCTGCACACAGGACGGTGGTATCTGCAGAATCACAGGTCATGCAGGGTATGGGTAAGGGAGGTTCACACACACACAGATGTCCACAGTGGGTACCAGAGAACACCCCTGAATACACACAGCTGTACATGAGGAACCCCCAAGTCCCCAGCACAACCCTCTCCCCTGTCTTGCCATCCCCCAGGCAGGGGAACTTCATTGCTTTATGGGAGCCACCCTGGGGGATGCTCTGCCAAGCACCCTCCCATCCCACCCACCCTCATTTTGGCATATCTGCAAGACCCACAGCAGTGAGGGTAGGCGCACTTCCTCTCAGATTTCTCTGGCTTGGAGTTGGGGAAGGGGGTAGGAGACTTCATCCTCCATCTTTCCCCAAGCCCTTCCCAAACTCCTGCCAAACCCACTCTAGCCAGAACCCACCTTTGCCCCCCAAACACACACATATTAAGTTGAGCTATCCAGGAATACAAGGGGAACAAAGACATTGGTCAGGATGGGAGTAGAGGCAGTAAGGGTAAGACTGGCACAAGAGCTACTTTAGTGTACCAATTAAGATTTTTAAACTAAATTTGTTGTAATTCTGTGTTTTAACAACTCTAATATAATAACTTTATCATCTTAAATGTGGAACTATATACATGTGCATGTATACATGAGGTTGGGGGGAGATGTGGGTTTACATAGAAATGACATGCTTTAGGTGCCTAATTCTTCAGGTTTTCTTTTAGCACAAAGGTTTTTTGCTTCAGACTCAATTATCTGTCAGACAAAAACTATTACGACTGCCTAGCCAAAAGGTAATAGGAGGAAGATATGATATTTTTAAAATGTAAAATGCCTCAAAGCATGATTCAATGCAGTGCAAAAGGCTTAACAAACAAGCCTTTGATTTGCCTCTGACGAGTCCACCAGAACAGCTGTGTGGCCAACATAAAATGGCTAATTCATGTTTTGTCGGAGCTAGGGGGTCTGAGATCATTCTAGGCCTAGGCGTATCTCCTCCTTTCAGGAGGAAACAGAGACCCACAGAGGTTATCTCATCCAAAGTCTAGCAGTTCATGGCAAAAAACCAACGCATTTTCTTTCCAAAGTACTGATGCTACTACTGCCCTAACTACTGTCACAATGAGACAGTGATAAAGACGATAATGGATGTTAAGTGAGTGCTTCCTATGTGCCAGGTACTGGGTTAAGTACTTAACATGAACAGGTCATTTAGTCCTCAAATCAACCCTATGAGATAAGAACTATTATTATCCTTATTTAACAGATGAGGAAACAGAGGCATAGTGAGATTCACTGACTCTCCTGACTCACACAGATAGGAGGTAGTGGAGCCAGGATTTGAACCCAGACAGTCTGACCTATAGCTCACATTCTTTAACTGCTCCAACCAATCCACCACATTCCATTATACATACTAGAGAACTGTGTGTTCCTAAACTGGCAAGCCGGAGAGTGGGGGCTCTGGCTGTAGCTTTTACACTTGACGCTCCGCACAACACTGAGAGCCGTGCTTCTCTTTGCTCACTGGGTCCACACACTCATCTCTCTCCTGCCCCCACCCCCCATTTTGAGAGCTGCGTTGAGAGCCTGATTCAGTATCAATGATGCCATTATTAATTGAGCCTGACAAATAAGTTAGCTTCAGGAAGTATTTGCTTCCCCTTCTCCATTTCCCCTATTTCCCACCAGAGAGTGACTGCTTCTATCTTAATGCTTCTATTCACAATTAAGAAGGAATTGCTTTTTTTTTTTAATGAAGAGAAAAGAAATCAAATTAGTATGGAAACTAATCAGCTAATCTACTAATCACACATATACTAGGCATATTATTTACAGTAGAAGAAAATCTGAGAGAACAGCAAGCCAGAATTTTACTTTTTGCTAAGGCGGGTAGGGCATGTCACAGCATTTGTATAATAATGGGGATATCTAAAGAATAAGAAAATTTCTCCCAAAATTTTGTAAGCGGACATTGCTCTAAGAGTTGGGAAATCCCTATTTCAGGGCTAACTGTAACATGATATTCGATGTGATCACATGACCTAAAATTGAGCAAATTTTAGGCTGCTAGTATGTTTAAAATCATTTTAATCTTTTTTATTATTTCTGAACATACTATTTGTAATGAAGAGGCACAGAAATCTAAAGTTACCCAACTGAATTTTATCATCTGTATTTAATGAAGTTATTTCTGGTTTAAAAAAAAAAAGTGTGTCCTATATCCAGGAACATGAGTGATATACTGCACAATGCTAGAGTGGTCTCTAGGGGTAACATGGAGAATGAGATTCCAGAAGATATAGAAAAAAAGAGAAAACAGTCGTCCCTTAGTTAGTTTAACCACAACACTCTAAGAGCCCTTATTTTTCATCATATCAATCTAAACTTAGTTTAGCTTTTAGAAGTTTCTATTATCTGGCCTCACTCAACCTGTACAAATAGGTCTCTCACAGCGATCCCCCCCAAGATGCACATTCTGTTCAAGCCAGTGCTACCACCTTGCTCATTCCACTTTTCCATCTTCCCTTATGGAAAAGCCAAATGAAATATCATTTATGGTCATCCTCCATTAATCAGCACATAAAGTTGCCTAATTAACCCCTCACAACAATCATGTGACATAGGTATTATCATTTCCATTTCATAGAAAAGAAACTGTAGCTCAGAGAAATTAAAGAAAGTGTCTAAGAGAACCAAAGCAGAGATCTGGAGATTCAAACCTAGGTCCAACATCATGTGCTTTCCTTGATACCATGTTGCTTCCTTGTGCCTGGATACTTCTATGCTCCCCCCCTTTGGCTAAACCCTATGCTTAACTTTTCTGCCCAATTTCAGTCCATTTCCTCTATAAAGCCTCCCCAGGCAACTTTGGCCTTTCCAGATTTTGTCTGTTCTTGAATTTTCTATAGCACTTAAAACCAGTAAAATTTATATTTAAATTTGATATGCATTTCTTTTGCTTCCCAACTTATTTTTGGATTTTTCAAGGGCTTCCTGGGCTGCACACACAGTAGGCATTTCATGAATACCTGAGGAATTATTCTGCAACTTTCTGGCTTCCTGGGTTATATAAGAGGAAACCAGCAATAGACATTGGGCTGAGGTACAGAATGGGTGGCGGGGAGTGTCACAGGACAGAAGGTGGGAAGATAGACTGGAGCTATATGATAAAGGACCTTAATCGTAGTTCAAGGAGTATAGATTCTATGTAGTAGGTGATGAAGAGTCCTGGAAAGTATCTGAAAGGGCTCCAGTTCAGGTAAATTATCTGGCTGCATCTTGAATAACATCAATTGAACAGGGTGAGAAACTGGGCTTTGTATAGACACAGCATTTGTCCCTATTTGTCTCTGCTACAATAGGAAATGTTTTACTTTTGTTATTGATTTAAATCCTAAAGCACTCACCGAGCACAAAAATACACATAGTGTTAACAGTCAAGACAGACGGATCCAGACTGTAGAATCTATTATCTAACGTACCAAAGGGCAATAAAAGGACAAATTAATTTCAACCAACATTAAGAATTACTTATTCAGTTTAACAAAACATGTTGCTGAAAAAGTAGAAATGATGTTTGGAAAGGCTAATTTACACAACGTGAGCAACTGAAAGAATTTTCCTAGTTCAAGATTATTAACTTTAGAAAAAATTACATATCAAATAATTTCTCAACAAGTTTGCTTTATGTGGCAAAGAAAAACTTATCAATAAATAAGAAATTGATTTCCAAGCAAGTAACTTCCTTTTTACCTCCAAATCTTTTAAGACCTACATCTTCCTCTCATTTTTGTTTTGTTTTAACTAAATGAGAAAGTCACTCAGCTGATGCTTTTATAAGTAGAAATAAGGAGAAAACATTAAGATGAAATATCTAGCACAACAGCTTTTTTGTGCAGCATGGTGACTACAGTTAATAGCAAACTATTATATTGAAAATCACTAAGAATAGATTTTAAGTGTTCTCACCACCAAAAATGTGAATGCATATGTTAATTAGTTATATTTAGCTATTCCATCATGTAAACATATTTCAAAACATAATGTCGTACATGACAAATACAATGGTTATTTGTCAATTAAAAAAAGATGAAATATCTAAGAAAATGGGAGACATAATCAGAAGAGAAGGAACCAAAGACTTCTTCCATTAAAACAAATGCTTCCTTCTTGAACTAAAGCAATTGTGATTGACTCTAAGATTCACCTACAATGGCAAACAATAAAATAGCAGTAATTTGTGTTGAATGGAATGGGGATAAAATGCCTCAAGGACAGAACACTAGCAAAATGTGGGGCTAGGAGGCAATGTTTCCCTGAGGAACACTTAGTTTTAGTCTTTGTGAGCACTAATTGCTTAGGACACTCAGGACCTGGGTGGGTCCTTGAACCAACCCTGCGCTTTGCTTATACAAACAGAGCAGGGGGTTCCCTGAAAGTTAGTGACAGGGAAGGCATGACAAATGAAATCTCTTCTTCATGTGATCATTATAGCAGTGACCACTTATGGCTCGAGTGGTTGCTCATTATCTCGACTCCTTGGAACATCTCTGAAGATACAAATAACTCCCTTTATAGGTGAAGAACTTGAAGCTTAATGATGTTAAAAAAAAAAAAAATACAAGGCTTCTCAGCAAGCCAGTGGCAGAGAGCCAGATTCTGAAACCAAATCTTATTTTTTTTTTTCCTTTTTGTCTTTTTTACTGACCGGTAACGGGCTCGCAACCCTCGGTGTCGCGCCCGCACCATGCTCAGCCAGTGAGTGGGAACCGGTCTCCACATGGGATCCGAACCCTCGGCGGGAGCGCCACCGCGCTCACAAGCGGTGCACTCTCCAGTGCGCCACAGGGCCGGCCCCAAATCTTATTGCCTTCTAAACCCATGTGCTAGAATTGGGAAGAATGAGTGTGAATCACATGGGAAAAACGAAGCTCCAAAATAATTTTTAAAAGTGGACCTAATGGAAGAAGAGGCTAGTGGCCCGACTGTCAAGCGCAGAGTCAACTTACCCGCATATTTTGTAGTGTTAGATTCATCCATGGACCAAAAGCAATAGTCAAAGGCAAATACCTGAGTGAAAGAACACAATATTAAACTTCAAGATTAATTAATTTCTTATGTGTAAATCAGACTGCAAAAAAAAAAATACATTGATGAAGATGAGATTTAAAAAACCTGATTTAAAAAATCACTATAGGTCTGGTGCTTTTGTTAACCATGAAGTTTCTTTTAGACTAAATTTACAGTTACCTTCCCATATTAGAGTAAGTTGGACATGAAAATTACTGTTTATCCAAAATTCAAACAGACATCCTAAGAGGAAAAAAATTTTTTAAATGATACATTTAATGAGAAAAAAACAGTAACTTCTCTCCCAAGGCCACAGTTCCAGCATCCACTGAAAACTTCTAGCTGGATCTGCTACAGCTTCTCAAGTAACAGTAAAATAATGAATTTTCATGTAGACCAGTTCCTTCTCCTAGCTTTCCATACCATTATTTCCAGCAATGTTAAAGCTCAAAACTCCCCACATTCCCATCTTGGACTCCTTTCCCTCTCGTTTCAGCATGCAACCTCCAGCCAAGTTGTGTTAATAAATCAATAATTCCCTCTTGCATACATTCATTTTCTGTATTCCTACAGAATGTTTACTGTATACCAGGAGTGGTGGATGCTTTCTCCATGACTCCCATCTAATCACTGTTTTCCATGCATATTACCAGCATTTGTGTTCCAAACATGATTATCAAATACATTGAGCAATGTTCCCCAAAGTATGTCCCAAGGAACAGCAGCTGCAGGAAATAATCCATGAAACAAAGACTAAGTCATGTTGGAAATGATCCACAGTTTACCCTATTTGAGATTATCAATGCAATTCTCAGTATTAAAGGCTCTAAGAAGTTCTCCAGAAAAGCAACCATTTAATTGTTTAACTTTTTTATTTCCTCAATTAATTTTGGTGAGGAGACTATTTCTTGAGTAACACCCAATAAAATGCCTTGAAACTAGTGATTCTCAGTACACCACTCAGCAAACTCTGGCTCAGATGATTCAGCAGCCACTTTTCTGGGCTCCTTGCTATTCCCTTTTTTCCCTTGCAGTCAAAAATAGCAAATTACAAACCTCCCATGGACAGGGATTCTTTAATGCTTAATTTTCAGGGGCTCTTAAGCACTGAGCAAAGAGAACCCACGCTCTCTGGCCTGCCATTTGAGACTGGCCACAACGAGACCCTTTTAGCCCATTTCCCCCAAGTTCCTTATATGCTCCAGTGGAATCTGTCCTTACCTTAGAATTACTAGGTACAGTCTCACTTCTGTCCTTGTTCTCCTCTTCATTTCCACCCTTCAAAATACTCATACTTCACACTCCCAAAGACCCAGGTCAATACAGTTTTCTTCCAGGAAGCATTCCTTGGTTAAATCCAAAGGAATTATCTCTCTCTTCTCTGAAATCTCACAACTCTGTTTAATCCTTTTCTATGGCTCCTATCCCAATTATTCTATTTTTCACTTATCTGTATATGATCTGTGTTTCTGTTTTATCTTCCCTTGTAGACCAAATTCCTTGAAGGCAGGAACCATATCTAATTCATCTCTGAAGCCTGCAACATTCATAGTAGTTGCTTTATAATCATTTATTGAATGACTAATGGCGTTGAGACCTTGCAGAGAAGCAGGTACTTTTAACATCATAGAAGACTAAGTTATGATCTAAACAATTTCAGCATTACATATATTTTGATGCTTTAAAAACTGATTCGATGTACACAACTTAACATCAACAACCCTACATCCAAATTCAATTTTGTTACTTATGCAAACATTCACTCTGGTCTTATAATAACCAAGTTTCAAATAAACGGCTATGAAACAACAGTTTCAGCCAACAGTGTGGAATATTTACTGCATTCTAGGGCTCTTCCAATGACTTGAGAGACCACACAGGCATAATCCATTTAATCTTCCTGCCTCTGGGCAGGACTGAATTTCAACACTTCTCCTGAGAGATGAAGATCTATCTTGTTTTTAAACATTTCCAGAAAAGGAGATTCCAGTACCTCCCTTAACGGCATCTCATAACACTTAATTTTCATTCACAGGACATTTTCCTTTCCTCTTAAGTCAACTCTCCTAACTTTAAATGTCCTCCAGAGACTATTTTCCAATTTTTAAGTTTCTTTATTGTTCTCCTCTGGAGTCCCAATGAATTCTTTAGTAGTTGGTATATATAACAGAATAATCATTTATTTTCCATATATGAACTTTTCATGCCTACCTCAAACTTACTTTAAAAAATTTGCTATTCTGCATATAAGGTTAGAAAACCACAGATTTAAATTCACAGTAATGCTACTTGAAATAAAATTAAATCCACCCCAAATTTTGAGGGTCTACTTGTCAGTAAAAATCATTCCAAATTCTGTAACAATTTCTATCTGTACAATCAGTTAATCATTTAAAGTTGTTTTTTACTAATAAAAAGGAAGATGAAAAAAAATTGCCCCTAAAATTCAGACAAGTATTAAGACCCTGCAGAGGAAAAAAGCGCCCTGACAGTAGTGACAGATAGAACTGTTCTCTGCTTGCCAAATACCAGCCTCTCCTTGAACTGAATTACATCTTGAATTTCAAAATCTTCGATTACAAGCATTTTAGAATGGTGATCCTTCAAACCAGTCATGGAGTATAGGTTATTATTTTACCAAACATTTACTAAGAAGAAAGCAGAGGCTCAGAAATCTTGAGAGATTTCCCTAAAACTCAGTGCAAGTAAACAGAAAAATTGTTTGTTTGTTTTTTTTAAATCTCAGCTAGAAATGATCCTCCAATCCCCTTTCCACTTCTACAACATTCTTTAGCACTTTGCTCTCCCAGGGCACTAGTTAACATCTGGTCCTATTTTATGCCTCCATTCTTCTGCGTGGGTCTTACTTCTAACTGTAAATGGAGAGCTCCTTGGTGGCAGGGACAATGTTCCGTGCACCTCATAGTGCCTGGTTCAGTACCTCTCATACAGGACAGATGCTGTATGTAAGATTTTTTTTTTTTTTTTTGATTAATAAACATAATATCGGGAAGGAGCTGGAATGCAGAGCATGGAATAGATGTGAGAACTGTCATGAATAATCAGAAGTTCAAACTACAGGATAGATTTTTAGATATTTCACTACATTCAGATGCATGTTTTGGGGGGACTTGTCTCCTTCCTTCAATGATCAAATATCTATTTGGTCACCAGATGAGCACTTGGGTCCCTGCCCTTCAGCACCATCATTCCATGGTTCAAGTGGATAAACAAGTACAGCAACATCAAGTGCAATTTGTAGTTTACAGAGAAATTAGCACAATTATTTGTTTGACTATCATTAGAAAAATTATTTGATATGACTATTACTAAGGCAGTTTTAAAGATGTTTTAGATCATTTATTTGTCTGATCATTTCCCTAGCAATCTTGTTAATATTATAAATAAACTATTCCCAAACTATTATGCTTCTTTTCATGACCAAAATTTAATTATAATTGAATAACACAAGGTTTGTTACAAAAGGAGACACGATTTTCTTACGTCTTTACAGTAGTTTTGACTTTTCAATACAAACTCCACTGACATTTCAAAAAAGATAAAACCATTTTGTTGAGAGTTATTCTTTGACCACTGACCACTTTGAACAAAAGAAAATAATGTTTTTAAAGCCACCACATTATATTAGAGAAATATGTTATTTAAGATTCCTGACTCATTTCATTAGCATTCCTAAATACTTATTTCATCTCTTCATTATTAAATCACTAGTATCTTAACTGAAGTGGGGGACACAAAGGAATTCTTAATGTACACAACTGAGTAAAAAAAAAATCAGAATGGAAAGTAAAAATTTTATCTTTCGTCAATACCAACCAATATTATGAGGGCATTTTTTGTAAAGGCATTCATACCTTTTAAACTAGAAAAAAAGCCAAAAGTGCAGAAGTTCTCTAGTGGTTTTTAAAATCTGAAACTCATTGTCTTCGTTGTTTTCAGCAAAATTTAACTCCACCGTCTCAGAATCCCACTCCTTCCTCTCAGTTTGCCACTTGTAAAACTCATAGCAGCCCTTGATTCCCCGCAGCTTGCTGTCATCTATTCCACCTTCATCAGTCTCTTAAAAATGTTAGCTTTGCATTTTTGTAGACCACTGAACATCTAGTAAAGTTACCAAAGCTGTTTTTAATCAGGCGAATGTGCTGAGTGATATATATTCTGAGGTAATGGAGCTCCAGGACTTATGAGCAGTATGCTGCATAGTAAACTCCACTCTTATCTAAAAGTCCTACTTCTGAGGACATTTCAGCAAAATTCAATTTACAGTTCAAAAAAAATAAAAGAAGGAAAGAAATATGTTCTTTGTTCCTTGGAGAACTAGAATTCATCAGTGATCTCAGAAATGTGATCTGTAATCATTTTTCTGATCTATAAAAACCAAATGTGAAGGTACTTTCAACTGCAGTACCTCTATATCCTTTCCTTTTTCCTTTCTAGATTTGTGCTTTCACTAATATGTTCCCTAATTGTAAAATGTTTAATCCAGAAAGCAATCAACAAATACCCACTTGCCATCTCTTTGAGTTTTTTGTACTGTAGGGAACTCAAATACATATTAGGCATGTTTTCTGTCCTAGGTGCTTACAATCGAGTTAAAAAGACAAAACATAAAACAATTATTCTTGAAAAACAAGCACTTTTTTTTCCCAAAATAACTTTAATAACTTTCATACTCCCCTCCCAGGGAGAAAAAGATTAATCTAATACTTACTATGTCAAGATAATTTAATTTCATGCAAAGAAATATTTCTGAACATATACATCAGATTTTTGCAAAGTGATCCAAAGCCTACCCTCTTTCAATCTCTCCTTATTAAAATCTTTCAATGTCATCTCAAACATCACTCCCTTATGAAATCTTTATTAAGGATACTACTTCTTATTACTCTGAATTTCATACCTGTCTAATCAGATTGTATATGTGTATGATTGTGTATGTAAGTATTTACGTATATACATACATCTGCTTATATGATTCCCTTTGTTCTATTATCAATTCTTAGCTAACAAGGCCTTGGTTTTCCTAATGTTTTCATTATCCATAATCTCACCAAACACAAATATTCTGAGAATTTTCGTTTTAAAGTAACTTCCTGGTGAATTATCTCTTAATTAAACAATCTTGTAAATCTGTGTTTTCACATAGGATGGCTGCTTAAAATAGCACAGACCAGTGAATGTAAAACCTTCAGCAGCACAATTGGTATAGCAGATGTCACAACAGCACTTTGTCAAAGCCTCCGTTTCACTTTCGCTATAGAAGGGGTCTTGAAAAAGTTCATGGAAAGATTAGTATTACCTTTAATCCAACTTTTCCATGAACTTTTTGAAGTATCCTTGTAGAAGTGACAAGACTGGTGTCACTCTATAGACATTATTTGTGTTTACTAGATTCCTGCTTCTACCCCAAAAAGGCAAAAGCAAACTCTCTTATTCATTTGTATATTATGTCAATGGTCAGCCACCTCCTCAGTTCTGAGAGCCTCCACCAATGACCAAGAAATCCTCTGGGTGTACTGAGCTCAGTGAGAAGTCCAGGGAAAAAAAGAGGAGAATGCAGAAATATAACGGAAACCCTCCTTCTGTAATCCCCTCCCTCTCCTCGCCTCACCTCCCTGCCCAGGGAACTACAACTCATTCTTCAAGACATGCCCAAATGTCACCTCCTTCAGTATTTTCTTGCTTCCCCCTTGTAATCATTCCCTCCTCTGTACTATCTTAGCCAACAGCTCCACCTCTCTAATATACACTCATCTATCTAAGTAATTGCACATTTTACATTAAGTTAGGACTGTGGGAACTTAAGTAAAATATTTACTAATATAATGCTTGTCATATAGTGTAACTCAGTATATGGCAGCAATTGTCATCAATATTAACATTATCTACTGATGGGCTTCTCTCCCCGTTTACAGTACAGCTACCATTTGTAGAGAATTTATTTTGTGCCAGGCACCAAATTTTATATTCTTACCAAGCTGGAAGGTTTCCTGAGCCAAGTCCTATACTAACTCATTTCTTTATTCCTACAGGTACAGGACACAGTAAATTGGTGCTCAGTATTTGCTGAATTAAATAGACAAAATGAAAAAGGTAAAAAAAAGGCAATGAGTGGAAGAACTGTTAGTTGTGTCAAAAATATCAGTGCAAATCAACTACTTCCTAGCTCCCAAATCCAAAATCAAAAGGGCTTCCCTGGAGGAGAAAAAGTCCATTTTATGCGGGCTTGCTTTGCTTTGTATGAAGGAATGTCTCTCTCCTCTATACCGTCTTCGTCCTCTCTTTGTACAATTAATCCACTGTCCACATCCACAGACACAGCTGCCACTAACAGCCCGATCAGCCATTATCTGCTTTGAAAACTGAGCCCAAGATCTCTCTGGGAACCCTCATTTCTCTAGTTCTAGGAATACTGGCTTGCCAATGTCCTGTTTCATAGTTACCTTTTAACTTCATCGATTTGAAAAACTACAAATAATATGAAAGGTTTGTTTCAAATTTGTTCACATTTCACCATACTGTGTGAATTGAGACATACCAAAAAAGTACCAGATTTCATTTTATGTCGAAATTTTTTTTAATGCCAAGTTTCAACACTTTTCTCTTTTTCACTTCTTTCTCCTAATATCAGAGAAGTGAAGAATCATTTTTTAAAAACGAAGAATTAAACTTCATTCATCTTAGAGAAGCTGGACTGAGATCAAAAGGAAGGCCCAGCACCGAAAGGCTGTCTGACAGAACTGTCTTCACCGCTACTGTCTGCCAAAGCAGCTCAGCCAGCATGAACTCCAGCCTGTATTTCAACATATCCATGGACCAAGTACAAAGAAGCACTAGCAGCATCACCCTTATTACTGGTGAATTCTATTGACAGACCTGCCTTCTCATTTAAAAATCTGTCAAGTAACCACTGTCTTTTTGCAATGTAATTAATTATTTCCTTTATATATGCCTATATACACGTGCCGAACAATGTCTTGCATTACACAGTCAACACTGCCTGACTGTGAAGATGTCAAAGTATCTTAAAGGTTCAAAGCAAGCCAACAGCATTTGCTGCACATTTACAAGACATAAGCCATCGCTCCTGATCTCAGGTAATTCACAATCTGTTGCAGAAGCAATTATGCTGTAAAAAATACTACTCTGCACTGCAATTAAAAAATCTAAGAGTGCATGGAGAAGGTATCTCTTCAAAGAACTAATTCATGCTTGAATTCACTTAATAAATAAATCTGAAAATCATAACTAGTTCTCTCAAATCCCAGACCAATATAATAACAGCACAGAACTTCCATTTAACATTGTACACATACTAGTGGCGCACAAGCAAGGAAGCACTACTCGATTCCAACTTTGTCAAATACTCTACTCATTTCATGTTTAATCCACTATCATTCACTTTCAAAATCTGCTTCACTCATTGCTGAGGGGTGGGGATCGGGGTGTCACAGATTCACAATCTGTGGTATTTCCGGTTTTTCATGTCCTAATTACTTTTCCTCAAAAAACTCTAGCCACCCAAATACTTTCTCCAACAGCACAGTCAAAAGATATAATGTGGATATTTTCAAACAGAATATTTCTTGTTCAACAAAAACAGCCCAAAAGATAGTTGTAAATGTCTAAGCATGTACTGTATGATCCTGTCTGCTCTCTCTGATAAATGGTTGTTGTTGCTTATTAAAAAGAAAAAGAAAGGCTGGCCAGTTAGCTCAGATGGTTAATGCACAGCCTTATAACACCAAGGTCTTGGGTTCAGATTCCTTTACCAGCCAGCCACCAAAAATTTTTAAAAAAGGAAAAGGGAAAAAAAAAAAAACTCGGATTCAATTTGAGTCACCCTAACATGACCTACTGTGAGCAATCTCTGGGTCCAGTTCAGATCATGCAGACCAAGACCTCACCTCATGTGTCTGTCACCCTCTGCTGGACCATGCCTGGTGCTTCTGAGGCTTGGGGGTCTCCAAGGCCCCAGGTCACCTGAGTCTAAAGCACCCGAGGCAGCCCAGGAATTGCAAACATTCACGCCCAATCAGATCACACTGGAAGGGGCTGAGGCAGAGTTCACTCTGTTGGGGCTGATCCAGGCCAGGTGGGATTCAAGAGACTACCCCCTGGTCTAGGAGGTTTTCACTTCACTGTTTTGGATAGGGAGCTGGATCAATGCCAAGGGACAAGGGAGATGGATATCTTTTTCTCTTGGGGCCTAGAATCCATGCCACCTAGTACCCAATTGGCTACATCTATAGGTCTCTAAAGGCACAGTTACAGCGGGCTCTGAACAAAGCCAGCAAGACAGAAAGGGAAGAGAGGTAGACCCTACAGAAATTTCAAGATAGAAATATACAATGCTGTTTCTAAAATTTTTTTTATTAAAAAAAAAATCTTGGGAAATTTTTGCATGTTGGATTTAGAATGACAAAGTGTGGTAGACTGCATTATTGTTCCAAATGACTCTCTGCCCTCCCTGTAAGTGGATTACACACTTCTGCCTACTGCACTGTGACTTGCAGTGCCTCTAGCAGGAGGAACGTAATTCCTGACCCTACTGATATCAGGCTTGGACATTGACCCGCTTTGGCCAATAAATGTGAATAAAGTGATGTATGCCACCAGTTCAGGGCAACAGTTTTTGTTTGTTTGTTTTTTTTTCTGACCAGTAAGGGGATCACAACCCTTGGCACGGTGTTGTCTGCACCATGCTCAGCCAGTGAGCGTACCAGCCATCCCTATATAGGATCCGAACCCGCGGCCTCGGCGCTATCAGCATTGCACTCTCCCGAGTGAGCCATGGCTCCGGCCCAGGGCAACAGCTTTAACAGACCACTGCATAGCTCTCCTTTTCCCCCTCTGCCACAGTATAAGCAAGTCCCAGTTAGGCCCTATTCCTTCAGACTGGAACCAGATTGAGTCACATGGTGCAGAGTCACAACCAACCTCCGCTGACAGGTAACAACAGAGAAACATTTGTTGTCTCAAACCACTGCACATTTAAGGTTGTTAATGCTGCATCACCTAGCATCAGCAGACTAACACACAAAGTGTTTATTATAAGATAAACCTTAGTGGTTATTCACCCTATGTTCCACAATTATCCTGCATGCTGTAGCCAGATGCATTTCCTGCATGAACAGTTCTGATCACGTAACTTTTCGACACAAAAATCCTAAATGATCTTCATAGTCTACCAGATTGAGGTCAGACTCCCATCCCCCCTCTATAAACTTTCTACTTTCCCAGTTTTTAAATACAAAACTTCCTTTAACGTACTATACAGTCTAATGAGTGTGTAACTCATTATTTCCTAACACATCGATTACCTTCTTGTTTGTGTTCCTTCCATACATCTTGAGGTCTATCCTAAATTGCTGCCTTTTGAAACCCTACCCATACTTCAAGGCCCTCCTGAAGCTCCATGTTTGGCTCTGAATCCTTTCTTCCCCTGAAGTCACAAAGTACTGAAGTAGCAAATGATGATGTTTATCACAATCTACCTTCCATTACTTTAGTTACAGTGTATGTTTAATCTTCCTCACCACATTATGAGCTCTAGAAAGCACTAGTTCAATCATCTCTTGAGCCCCATGAAATCCTCACATGATACTTTAAACAAAAAGTTTTCATTTAATGTTCGCCTAAATAATGAATTTTCAATGAATAAGTAAAAACAATTCCTAGAAAAATGCACAGCAGAAAGGTTATGCAGCCATTGAGTTCATGCAGCTGCAACACTCCTGAACACAGATATAAAGGCAGAAGTGTAAAGGACGATGGCAAGGCTGCTGCATTTAACTGGGTAAGGAGACAAGTAAAAGCCTTAGAAAGGATGCTGAAAAGATGTTCCATACTCAGCCATGTGTTTGGTCTGAAACAGAGCTGTCCAAAAAGAATACAATGTGAGCCACATATGTAATTTTAAATGTTTTTGTAGACATAAAAAAGTAAAAAGAAAGAGAAAATAATTTTGATATTTTATTTAACCCAATATATCTAAAATATTTATCTTACATGATTTTTTTTCTTGTACTAAGTCCTCAAAATCTGACATGTGATTTACACTTATTACACATCTCAAGTCACGCCAACCACACATCACATGCTCAAAAGCCACACGTGGCTAAACGGCTACTGCACTAGACAGTGTAGGTCTACATCTCAGCTCATTTGAGGTCCAACTTAGTTTCTAGAAATGCGCAGCAGCAAAACAGTAGAGACAATAGAAAACAATGGCAGTCACAGATTATAAAACCAGACTGAATAAAACCATACTTCAGGTGGCATAAGCTGTATATAATAAGGTTTTCCCCTCCTTTTTTTTCTGAGCAATTCTTGTAAAGCCAGGTTTTTGGTATAAAGTCATGTGCTACATAATGCCATTTCACATATACAACCTGAAAAATTCCTATCGCCTAGTGACATCTTAGCTATTGTAATATCACACTGCAATTACTTAATTTTTTAAATAAATTTGTGTAGCCTAAGTACACAGTGTTTATCAAGTCTACAACAGTGCACAATCATATCCTAGGCCTTCACATTCACTCAACACTCACTCACTGACTCACCCAGTCCTGCAAGCTCCACTCACGGTAAGTGCCCTATACAGGGGCACCATTTTTTATTTTGTATGCTGTATTTTCTTATACCTTTTCTATGTTTAGATACACAAACACTTACCACTGTGTTACAACTGTCTACAGTATTCAGTACAGTAACATGCTGCACAGGTTGGTAGCCTAGGAGCCACAGGCTATACCATATAGCCTAGGTGGGTAGTAGGCTATACCATCTTGGTTTGTGTAAGTACATTCAATGAGGTTCACACAATGACAAAATCATCTAAGCACACATTTCCCAGAATATATTCCCATCATTAAGCAAAGCATGACTATATATTGGTGTACTTCTTTAAAGAATTTGACCTTTAATAATTTTATTTTGCTATAATGTAGTCAATTTCTTAAGCTTACAATTTTGCCAAAAAAAGTTACATAAATAGAAACAGAATCAAATACCCTGAATTTCAATAGTTCCTAACCTCATTTGTAAATAAAATTTTAAAAAGGGGAAGTGATTTTAACTCACAAGATCAAATTATTCAAACAAATCATATACTAAATTATAAGATATTAAACATAATAGTCATGAGTTAAAAATGAGCAAATTGAATAAAACAGAATATGATTCTAAACAAAGTGACTTTACAGATATTTATATTTCCCCAAAACTCTTCCTTCTTACTCTTTCTTCCTATCTTGCCCCATAAAACCTAACAAAATAACTCCTTTATAAACACATCCAGTATATGAGACTGTACCTGACTGGCAATCAGAAGGTAAGCTCCCCCATTGGATGTTCTTGGCCAATTCATATCTTAGTAAGCACTAAACCCCTACAGACACTGAGGGGACACTCAGGGACAACTGTATTTGGTTTTTGCCCTGGTGCCTAAGACGCTTGGAATCTCTGTAAGCTCCCCCATTGGATGTTCTTGGCCAATTCATATCTTAGTAAGCACTAAACCCCTACAGACACTGAGAGGACACTCAGGGACAACTGTATTTGGTTTTTGCCCTGGTGCCTAAGACGCTTGGAATCTCTGGAGTGATAAGGGTGTCTTTTGTATGCTAACGAGATGGTTAGGGCCACTGGAAAGACCAAGGCAGGATTAGAGGGTTGAAACTTCCAACCCCACTCCCAGAGTCTAGAAGAGAGAAGCTAGAGATTGAGTTCAATCACCAGTGGTCAATGATATAATCAACTATGCCTACCTAATGGAACCTCCACAAGCACCCCTAAACTACAGGGTCTGGAGAGCTTCTGGGTTGGCAAACACATTGATGCACTGGGAGGGCATTACACCCAGAAAGGGCACAGAGGCTCTGCACTGCCCCCTTACACAAGCACCCCTAAACTACAGGGTCTGGAGAGCTTCTGGGTAACACACTGATGCACTGGGAGGGCATTACACCCAGAAAGGGCACAGAGGCTCTGCACTGCCCCCTTACATACCTTGCCCTATGCATCTTTTCCATTTGACTCTTTCTGAATTGTATAGTTTATAATAAACTGGTAATTTTAAGTAAAGCGCTTTCCTGAGTTCTGGGAGTCATTCTAGCAAATTATTGAACCTGAGTAGTGGGTCACAGGAACTCCCAACTTATAGTCAGTCTGTCAGAAGTACAGGTGGTTATCTGGGACTTGCAACTGATTTCTAAAGTAGAGGCAGTCCTACAGGATTGTTGTGGTTTGAATGTCCCCTCAAGCTCATGTTGGAACTTAACCCCCAATATGGTGGTAGAAAGCGAGGCTTCTAAGAGGTGACTGGATCATGAGGACTCTTCCCTCGTGAATGGATTGATCCATTCATGGAGTAACGGGTTGATGATTTAATGAGTGTGGTTCTGATAGCATTATAAGGACAGCGATTGAGAAGGTTAGCTCTCTTGCTCAGCCCATTCTCTCCACGTGACACCCTGCATTGCTGAAGAGAGTCCTGCCAAGAAGAAGGCTCTCACCAGATGTGTTCTCTGGACTTTGAACTTCCCAGCTTCTGAAACTTTAAGAAATAAATTTCATTTCTTTATAATTACGCATTTCAGGTATCCTGTTATAAGCAACAGATATAGACTTTAGACAGGGACTAAGTCCTTAACTTGTAGGGAAGGTGCTAACTACATGTAGTTAGTGCCAAAGTTGAATTAAATCATGAAACACCCAATTGGTTTGGAGAACTGCAGGATTTATTGGTGTTGGGAAAAACATCACACGTTTGGTGTCAGAAGTGCGGTAAGACTTCTCTTTATGTACCTTTAGCCCCACTGTATGCCTTGTCATTCTCTGACTACAGCTGACACTCTATCTCCATCTCTTGGCACATCTGTCTGCAATGAAATGACCAAATATTTGTGGAAGCTCCTGCACATTTTACTAAACATATCATTAAGTATTTAATGTTTTTGATGCTAACGTAAATTCCTGTTTTTGTTTTTTGTAGTTTTATTTTCTAACTGTTCATTGTTAGTTGTCCCTCAGTATACTCAAGGGATTGCTTCCAGGACCCCCCCACCCCCACCCCACTGTGCATACCAAAATCCATGGACACTCAAAGTCCTGTAGTCATTGTTTTAATGTACAATTCTTGAATGACATATGATGTTGAGCATTTTTTCATGTGTTTAATGACATGCTGTATATCTTTTCTGGTGCGTGTCTATTCAGATCTCTTGCCCTTAATTGAGTTGTTTGTTTTCTTACTGCTGAGTTTTAAGAGTTCTTTGTATATTTTGGATAAAAATCCTTTATCAGGTGTATTTTGCAAAGCTTTCTCCCAGTCTGTAGCTTGTCTCTTCATTCTCTTAACAGTTGTCTTTTGTGGAGGAGAAGTATTCACTTTTAATGAAGTTCCACTTACTTTTTTCTTTTATGTATCATCATGCTTTTGGTACCAAATCTATAAAGTTATCACCAAACCCAAAGTCACCTATATTCTCTCCTATGTTATCTTCTAGAAGTGTTATAGTTTTGCATTTTATATTTAAGCCTATAATCCATTTTGAGTTAATTTTTATAAAGTGTGTAAAGTCTGTGTTTTTTATGTTATTTTTAATTTTTATTTTTATAAAGAAAAACAATATTTATTGCTTACAGTTTCTGAGGCTGGGAAATTCAAAGTCCATCTGGTGGTGGCGACAGCGACCCAGGAGGCTCACATTGCAAGATGGTGGAAGCAGAGAAAGAAAGACAGACTCTCCTCTTCTTTTAAAGCCCTCAGAACCACGCCCCCAGCCACCATTATTAATCCATTCATTACTACATGGTCCTACAATCTAATCACTTCTTCAAGGTTCCACCTTTCGATTACCACAATGGGATTTCCCACCCTCTTAGTAGTCACAGTGGGGGCCAACTTTCTAATACATAAAACTTTGGCAACACAATTCAAGCTTCAGGGAGTTGGGGGGGAATATAATTCAATCCATTACATTCCTCCCCTGAGCCCCCAAAACTAATGTCCTTTTCACATGCAAATACATTCATTTCACCCCAAAAGTCTAACTTGTTTCAACTCAAAAGTCCAAAGCTCGAAGTCCTATCTGTGAAATCAAAACAAGTTATCTCCTTCCAATTTAAATGGTGGGACAAACGTATGGTAAATAGCCCCATTCAAATAGGGAGAAATAGGCCAAAAGAAAGGTGTAATAGGTCCCAAATAAGTCTGAAACCCAGCAGGGCAGGCATTAAGTCTGAAAGCTTGTAAATCAGGTACCTTGATGCCATGTTCAACCTCCTCTGCATGCTGGTGTGGGGGTTGGGTCCCCAAGTCCTCAGGCAAATCTGCTTTTATGGCTTTCCTGGTCTCAGCTGATACTTTAGCTCCTGAAGGCTGGCATTCCACTCTGGTAGCTCCATAGGGCTAGGGTCTCCATGGTGGGCCAGCTCCCATTGCTCCAGTAGGCGTGATGCTGAAGAGGTTTCTCTGCTGCAACTCTGACCCCATGTTTCCACTCCACACTGCTCTAGCAAAGACTCAATGCGGTGAATAGGCCCCAGATAAATTTCTTCCTGGCCTGCAAGCTTTTCCATACATCCTTTGAACTCAGGGTGGAGGCATTAAATCTCAGAGCTGGCGAATCATGTACTTTGACTCCATGTTCAACGTCTTCTGCACACTTGTGTGGGGGTTGGGTCCCCATGTCCTTCAGCAGCTCTGCTCCTATGGCTTTCCTGGTCTCAGGTGATGCTTCAGCTCTCCCAGGCTGGTGTTCCACTCTGGTAGCTCCACAGGTCTGGGGTCTCCATGGCGGTCCCGCTCTCACAGTTCCACTAGACATGGCACTGATGGGGTTTCTCTGCTGCAACTATGACCCCACGTTTCCACTCAGCATTGCTCTAGTGAAGGTTGTCTGTGGTGACTCCGCCCCTGCAACGGATTTCTTCCTGGGCCCCCAGACTTTTCCATACATCTTCTGAAATTAGGGTGGAGGCTCCCAAGCCTCCACAGCTCCAGCACTCTGCAAGCCTGCAGACCTACCACCACCTGGATGCAGCCAAGGCTTCCTTCTTGTATTTTCCAAAGCTGCATGTCCAGCCACACCTGGGGCCAATTTATCCACAGCTGGAGCAATCAAAGCAGCTGGGGTGCTGGTGCTGGAAGCAGCTTCTCAAGGTGGTCCTGAGCAGTGAGCCCGTGGAGGGTGCCTCAAGGCTGTTCCCCAAGACCATTCTGTCTCCCTAGGTCTTTGGGCCAGAAATGGAAGCGTTGACCCCAGAGGCTTCTGCAGTGCCTTTAGGGCCTTTTTCTCCTTCTCTTGATAATCCCCTTTCTTTGTACTAATCTTCTTAGCTAATCGTCTCTGGGCTGCACCATTTCATGCTCTCTGCTTCTCTACCACATGGCCAGGCTGCAAATTTTCTAAATCTTTACACTCGGTTTCCCTTTTAAATTCTGGCTTTATGTCATGTGTTTGCTGCCATAACTAAGAGTAGTTTTTTTTTTTTTTGCATGTGAATATGCATTCTGGTATCACTTTGATCCAATTTTGGTGCTTGAGATTTCTTGGATCACACAAATGACTTAGATCCACACAGCAATCCATGTGAGGGCTGGTTTACTTCTGTTTCACCTTCATACCCCACCCCAGGCTGGATGTCAATACACTTTGCCAACCCAAAGTATAATTGCCAAGGACTCCACCTCTGGCAGTACTGGAACTCCAGCACTTCTGTCCTCGTAGGCCCCACAAAGCCGTCAGCAACACTGGTCTGCCTTTAAGCAGCTTCTTCCTGAATGGCATACCCTCAAACACTAGCTTCATCTCTCTGAATTGTCACCTCCTTTTGGATGTCTCCAGTGCCTCCAAGCATAGTTTTTGATTTTTGTCCAGTCCTTGTTGTCCTCAGTGGGAGGGGTGATGCTAATTATCTAATATGTCATTTCTGACTGCAGAAGTCAAAACAGAAACTTCCATCCTATGAATTTCACGAATATTTTGTCTCTTGGCGCTTTAACACATTTTTTAAAATTTATTATTTTTATTATTAGCATATTCATTACCACAAATCATGATTTTTTTTCTTTATGCCCTTTACCCGACCTGTTCCTCCCCAAATCCCTTCCCTCCCTCCCGTTTTTTAAAATTTATTATTTTTATTATTAGCATATTCATTACCACAAATCATTTTTTTTCTTTATGCCCTTTACCCGACCTGTTCCTCCCCAAATCCCTTCCCTCCCTCCCGCCATCTCCAGTAACCTTAGGTTTGTTCGCTCCTTCTGAAAGTTCAATGAATTGTTGAAACACAATTGTTTTATATTATATTGTGCATAAACTCCCTGCGCCATCCCCATTAGAATGCTAGGACTGAGTCTGATTCGTGCCCTGCCCGTAATAATGATTTCTTACATCAAATCAACCAGTCTTCTCTGACATTTTTGCTGATTATATATGCCAAAATCTCATTGTTTCAAATAAATAAAATTGCATTCTAATGGTAATCATCATTAAAAGGACCCATCCCTTTCCCATTTGCTTTCAACATATACAGTTCCTGCAAGAAAAGGCCTGTATCTACTTTAGTGTCTTTTTTTATTTGACTCTAATGTGTCATTTATTTGATTTCAAGATGATCTTCATGCTTTCTAGATGTGCCTTATAGCATGCATATATGTGTGTGTGTGTATAGATTTTTTCTTCACATTATTATTTCACATTAATTTTATTTCATGAAAATTTCGTGACACTTTCTGGGAACTATCAATAGGATACCTAGCAAAACCAAGGCTGGTAACTATTAGGCTGTACATACTGGTTAGAAAGTAACCAGAACATTTCTATGGACAAAACGATAGTGATTTTTTTAAAAAGTTTTTGTGCCTCTTTTTAATTTCAGTGTTTTTCCTTCAAGTAGCCACGCATGGAAATGCTCAGTATTTTACTGCCCTTTTCTATGGGGAAATAACTTAAAATATCACAAGACTGACAATCTGTTCTGAAACTTTTGGGAACCAACAGCAAGGCAAGGAAGAGCTAGATAAAGGGTACGCATATTTTCCAGAAGCAGAGACATTTTTTAGTTGTAAACTTTAGGGATTATATCCACACCAACAATTGCTCAGGAAGAATCTCCTGATACCCCAGATTGAGTCAGGAAGCCATTGCTTAGTCTTCTATAACATTATACATTCCTCTTTCTCAGTAGATCTCATATTTGCTCAATGCATGCCATCTTTGCTGGAGTTAAAACTCTTACTGCCAAGGACAATATGATGCCTTCAATAAATATAAAGCATGTAACAGCATTTTAGTGAGTTTCCATAACCCAAGAGCCAAGTTAAATTATTCTTCATAACTCCAGGGGAACATAAGCCTTCTCTCTTCCAGATTCTATACCTTTACCCAACATGTCCTAGATTCCAACCATACAGTATGTGTAGGGATGGCCTGTCCTAATCCCATCTCAGAAGCCACAGCTATAATCTGTATCACTGGCCAGGGGCTGGTCATTCAGATCCCTTATTTCTCATTTCCCCCACCTCTTCCCCTTTCCAGCTATTCTCTAACTTTTGGGCTTCTCACTGGTAAACATGCCATCAAAGATTGGCCAGGGCAGTGGGGGACAACTCTAACTAGTGAAAATTGTCATTGGGTAGGAACACTGATGGAGCATATAAAGTTGGTGAAAGGCTGGATCCCTATCTAAAAGTATGCTGAATTTTTCCAATGATATCAACTATTCTTAGTAGGGCACAGAAAAAGATAGTTTGTCTAATCAATAATCACAGTTACCACATTATCATTCTATGATGTTATCATTTTTGTCCTTCCACTTTCTGGGGTGTTGATACTGTGCAGTCCCAGCTCCTCCACTTACTCAATTTGTGAATTAGGACATGCTATTTCATCTCTGAGCCTCATTTCATCATCAACAATATAGAAACAGTAACCTGGCAGCTTTGCTCTGAGGATCAGAGTATTCATTTTGAGAATGAAACAATGGGTGAAAGTACTTTGTAAATGTAGAGTGACATTCTAATTGTATAATGTTACCAACATTGTTTGTTCACAGTTTGAGTTTTAAATTAGAATTCTGTTTTTTCTTCTTAAGGAGACAGATAATCTACATGGGTTATTATGATCAGTGAAATCCTGGATTTTTGCACACTAAACCAGTATACATGCCAAATTCCATATCAATGCCTACCTTCGGAGGTTTCCTTAATGATGGCAAGAAAAAATTTCAGCAGCAGAGATACAGAGGGTTGTCAACACAGCAGCCACATCAGAGGGAAACAATGAAAGAGAAAAAACATAAGGTAAATTCAACACCTCGAAAACATGATCTGAAAGATATTCTACTTCACAAAGATCAGAAACCAAATTCAAACACATATTGCTTAAAACGATAACCTCTTACATTTGCTCAAAAATATAATATGAGCATAACCAATTTCTTTCTTGGTTTAACAGAATGGATCAAGACAGTCATTCGAAGATGTTTTTAATGATTCTAAGAAATGCCATGGAAGAGCATCATGATAAAGCAAGATGGCATAATCATTATTGTATGTGGTGAAACAAATCAATTTTATATTTAAATGTTTCTTAAATTGATGTTAAAACATATTCGTATTTTCCTTTGATAAATACATATATTCTAATATACATGGGAGTTTTTCTAATTTAAAAACGATGGTTCTAGATAACAATTTTCGCATATTATAACCCTGAATAGAAATCCAAAAGCAAGTTACATCCTTCCCCCACCATCAACCACACATGTGCTCTTTTTAATGTTCGTTTTTGCAAGTTAATAACTCAGAAATGACTGAAATTGCACCTGGAGAAGCCTGTGAAAGGAAACAGTTTTCAAGGTAAAAAATATCAGGTTGACATGTAAATATTTTCCTTACATATAAAATTTAGAAGCTGAATATGGTCTCTAAGGTATGTGATCCTATGACAGTTCTTGAGCTTACTGATGTTGTTATTTCTTGACCACTCTCTGATATCATCAACTCATAAATGGTAAAATTATTGTGAAAGAGAAATGGGAGCATGCTCTCCATGGCTTTAATCCATCTTCACAGGGAATAGAATCATGGGGATAAGAAAACAGATTTCCCAGGGCAGAGGGCATGGGAATCAAAAGGTACAGGCAAAAATAGCTTGATGCCTTTTCTCCATCACTGGGTTCGACACTCTTCACAGAGTTCTCAGGGCCCCAAACAAAACCTAGAGCTCAGCAGCAGCAAACGAATGTCCATGGACTCCCTAGTCACATAACAATTCTACACTTTTGAATGCAGGGGAAGAAAATCATGACATTCCTACAGTGATGAAGCTGAAACAACATTTTCTTGAAATTCTATGAATGAGCTGAAAGGAAATGAGCCCTTATGCCTTGTGGCATTGCCTCAGATGGGCACAATGGTAATGTGATTTTTATCTTCAGGTTTTAGTGGGGAACTCCATCTAGAATAACTGGTATCTCTGGCTGCTATCAAGAAAGTCTCAACATATTGGTGTGTCTACCTTTTAAAACCAGATAAACATCTATAGATGTTATAAAAACGCAGGAGTGTTTCTAATTCTAAGAAAGTCATGGACTTACACTCTGTACATAAAGTTTAAGATTTCTGCCAAGAAAATGTCCTTAAGTGGAACACTACTCTGGAAGGCATCTGTTCTGAGCAGGCAGAACAATAACGAAAACTTTATGCACCGCACTTTTGACCAAGCCTTCTATTATCTCGCTCGCTTTATTTATTAAAATCCATTTAAATTGCTGCTTTATTTAACAAAGGAAAGAAAAGTGATTTAGATTATAATAGGGCAATCATATGAAAGAGCATGGACCAGTTAATAAAATACATGTTTCCCATTTAGGCTATGATGAGCCAAGTAATTCAATAGGGGTGGGACAGGCTAAGAGAAATTTCAGGGAGCTCTCCAGAGTTCTTGTGTGCATCCCTTTACACCACAGCTGTAAAACAATCATCACCAGTGGCAAAAACAAACAAAACAATAACAACAATAACAGAAAACTAGTGCTGGTTTGTAGCCAGTAGTACATTTACCTCCTTAGGTGTACAATAATAAAATCAACCTTTCTTCACTGACATTCCAATTATGTTTTCTTCATTCTTCTTAGAAAACCAATCCTGTTTCATCACTTTAAGTACTTTAAAAGTAAATCTCTTAAATTTAGAAAGGCAGCCCATTATATGGGAATACCAATGTAATTATGCTACCTTCTTTTATGTTTCTGAACAGGACTGCTTATTAAAAATGAATGGAGACTGGGCAGCAGGGGAAAACAGAAAGCCACAAAGCTCATCTGCTGCTACCCAAATGTACTGATCATGTGGTTTAGAACAAGGATCCTTGTTACAGAAAGAAAAATAAGTCATTTGGGGCATCACAACTGTACTTATTCATTGGTGAACATTTCCTTAAGTGTGAAGTAGGGGATAGGCAGCTAACACTGAAACAGAATTCTTTGTGAACATATTAAAACATATTTTGGGAAACACTTATCACTGATTTTGATAAACAACAACAAAAAAGTTTTTTCAAGGATGCACTGGGATTTCCATTATTTCAACAAATGTAACAGCTCAATAATCTCAGGTACTGACATAGATAGCAGGACTAAAACCCAAGACGAATCAAAAAAGTTGCTATTAAAAATATACATAACTATCAAAGAAAAAGAACTTTAAAGTAACTTTTGAAATTTATAACTGTGTAATTACTGTAAGAGGTACAAATGAAATGGCACAAGAGTTCACAGAAGAGAGAGATCAAATCTGAATGAAGGCATGGGAACGTGGTGGTTTGAGAGAAGAAAGGTTTTGGAATGGGTCTTCAAAGACAGGGAAGACTGACAGGTAGAGATGGTGACCACTTCTAATAGAGGTGACAGTGGCAGCAATGAAATGGCACAAGAGTTCACAGAAGAGAGATCAAATCTGAATGAAGGCATGGGAACGTGGTGGTTTGAGAGAAGAAAGGATTTGGAATGGGTCTTCAAGGACAGGGAAGACTGACAGGTAGAGATGGTGACCACTTCTAATAGAGGTGACAGTGGCAGCAAAAGTGCTTAAATGAAAATATTCACGGTGTCTTGGCAAGTGTTCAGTTTGATGAGACTACAGAGTATATACAGGGGGACACTAGAAAATAGGACTACAAAGATAAGTTGGACCTATATTAAGGCAGGTCTTGAAATAAGGAGTCTATACTTAATTTAGTAGGTATTACAGACCTGGGAAGTTTAACAAGGAAGGGACTAAACTAAAGACAGTATAATAGTCTATCAGAAAAACAACAAAAATCCTAAATGACTTAAGTTCTTTTCCCATACCTCACATTGTATGAGTCAAGCAGTCTTTGACCACTGTTTACAGCCTATAAATTATAATTAGCTACTTAAAAGTTTGATGCCCAAAGATCCTAATGTACACCCTAACACCAGCTACTGTTTCAAGAGATATGCATGATCAAAGAGGCATCTTCTGAAACAGGAATTTCTTTCATGTATTAACTATTTTGTTGATTAATTGTTGGAAATTGCTATAACCTGTATTGAAAGATACATTGAAAGCTAAATGATATTTGCCCCGTCAATATTAGTCTAAGACATGTACTTTATGAAGCCTCTGATTATCACTTTCAACTTGGAGAACTAAACACCAGGTCACCTACATCTTTGAAATACTCTGTAAATCAGCAAGTATTTATTGAGTACTGACTCCCACAAACCTTATTAAGTATGTTGAGGGAATATTTAGAGGAATTAGGCATGGCCTCTGACCTCAAGAAGCTAAAAACCATGTGAGAGAGACAGATACGTACATGAATAACTAACATTAAACAGACTGTGGTAAATGTCATAACAGAGATAGGAACAAAGCTATGTTCAATCAACAAATATTTAACACCCACTGTTTGCTACTTTGTTGGGATACAGAAATAAATTAGACTTGCTGTCTTTCAGACAACAAATAAACTGGATATGTATGCACATATTACAATACAATATGATGTACACAGCAGCAGCCCAAAAGAGAGTGAGATCAATTGGGAAAAAGGAGAAGTTTCTCAGACGAGAAAAGCCCTGAGCAGAACCTGGAAGGACTAAATAGGAATTTATCAAGCAGACAAAGGAAATGGCATCCTAACAGGGAGAATCATCTGTGCAAAAAGCATCAGAGAACACAGCCCACTTGAAGCCCACAAACTTGTGGGATTGTTCTGTCGCAGAGCTCGGCAGTTTGGCTATAACAGAAGAGAAGGCGGGACATGGGATAATACAGGGTTGAGGTTTTGTGGGGACAGGTGGGTACCATCTTCAATCAGGACTTAACTGTAGTTTAGAGACAAGTTTATATACTTGAATATCAATAATCTAACATATACCTATATTTAAAATATATCGCAAGTGCTTCTATGAATTATAAAAAGTAAGGAGTTATACATGCATTCTGAAGAGTCTTTGAAACCTATCACAAGAAGAATGCAAATGCCAAAAACATCAAGTTCCATGACAAACACCAGTTTGAAAACTTTAAAAAAGAGCTAGTCAGCAGATTATAAAATTTATGATAGGCTAGAGCCAAATCTTCTGAACATGTGAAGATACTAATTTATTCAAGAGAAGTGCCATCAATCAGAGCAGTCTATTAATAACAATACAACTATTGTTAACTATTAATAACAAAACTACTATTGTTTTGGAGAAGTACTGGATTATCTAGAATCTGCTGGATTTACGATATATGCTTAATGTTGCTTAAAAATTGTTTTTCTCCTGATCCCCTATTTCCTATAAGGCTTTATTCTCGCCACCTATGGTTTTTGCTAATTGTGGTGCTTTTCAAGAGCACAATCCCTGCAGTTCATGAGGAGCTGCTTTGGTTCAATGAGAAGACCCGATAGGGTAAGGGTCGAGTAGAGAAGGAAATAAAGTCAGGAGAAGGATGACAGACTAGGAGAAAACTGCAGAGGTGAGAAACTCATGTTCTGGATAAAGTTAGAGAAAAGAAGCTGAGGTGGTGGGTTAGATATGATGTTATATTTGATGAGAGAGACATAACATTTCACAGAATAGAATGTTTCAGAGTGGTATGTATGTGAAATGGAATGGATGATCATTACTTTAATTAATAGCCAATACTCACTGAGTTCTAACTATTTGACAGATATGTTTCTGTTTGTTCTGATTTAACTCACTCAACACATCTGATAACCCTATAAGAATATTATCATTATTCAGATGAAAAATACTGAGGTACAAAGTAGTCTAAGACATGTACTTTATGAAGCCTCTGATTATCACTTTCAACTTGGAGAACTAAACACCAGGTCACCTACATCTTTGAAATACTCTGTAAATCAGCAAGTATTTATTGAGTACTGACTCCCACAAACCTTATTAAGTATGTTGAGGGAATATTTAGAGGAATTAGGCATGGCCTCTGACCTCAAGAAGCTAAAAACCATGTGAGAGAGACAGATACGTACATGAATAACTAACATTAAACAGACTGTGGTAAATGTCATAACAGAGATAGGAACAAAGCTATGTTCAATCAACAAATATTTAACACCCACTGTTTGCTACTTTGTTGGGATACAGAAACAAATTAGACTTGCTGTCTTTCAGACAACAAATAAACTGGATATGTATGCACATATTACAATACAATATGATGTACACAGCAGCAGCCCAAAAGAGAGTGAGATCAATTGGGAAAAAGGAGAAGTTTCTCAGACGAGAAAAGCCCTGAGCAGAACCTGGAAGGACTAAATAGGAATTTATCAAGCAGACAAAGGAAATGGCATCCTAACAGGGAGAATCATCTGTGCAAAAAGCATCAGAGAACACAGCCCACTTGAAGCCCACAAACTTGTGGGATTTTATATTGTAGGCAGGTTTTTTTTTTTAAGCCTGCTTCTTTTTAAAAAAATTACCATTCCATTTAATCTACTCATTGTCAATAAAACTCAAAAAGAAAAACTGAACTAATTTTGTACTGGAATGGAAAGACCTGTGGTTTTCTTTCTTTTCTTTTTTAATTTATTTGGACTACATCTTTCTCATGTAACTACATTTGTCTTACATTTCTACAAGAAGTAATATAGTGCTGAAGAGTCCAGGACTTGTAGTCAACCCTAGCTCTGCCATGATATAGCTGTGCTGACCTTGGGCCAGTTCACTCAACCCCTTTGAGCCTCAGATTTTGTGACTAAAAAATGGGGATACAAGAGTACTCCTTCAGGACCAGTGGAGGACTGCATGACATGGGCAGTGCTGCACATCATTAGCACACACAGTTATTGCTCAATAAATATTAGATGCTATTGTTGTTGTTACAACAAATATCCTTCCCGGATTATACGTGCAAAATGTCAACACAGCTCAAACCAAATTTCATCTTGGAAAAGCTTACTGAGAGCTGAAGAATGAGAGCACATCCAAAACAGGGCTCTATCCCTGAAGAAAAAAATGGTTTTAAAAGAAAAACATGTATAATAAAGGAAGGGAAAGAATAGAGAGGGAAAAAAAAAAACCTTGGAAATAATTAGATAAACATGTATCAAGTTGGACACCTTTAAAATAAACGAAGAAAAAAATGGTTTTAAAAGAAAAACATGTATAATAAAGGAAGGGAAAGAATAGAGAGGGAAAAAAAAAACCTTGGAAATAATTAGATAAACATGTATCAAGTTGGACACCTTTAAAATAAACTGTGATAGTAAATTTTTTTTAGGAAAGAGGCAAGAGCAGGTGCATAACTGCAAACACTTTGGGCTGATCACACCTGACATCAGTCCCACATGCTGCTTATACCTACTTGCAGGGGCAATAAAACTCCTATGGTAACAACTGGGGCCAAGGCAGCCGACAAAGCGGACACAGGAATAACGATCTAAAATTTAAAGATAGTCTTTATTTAAAAATAGACCAAGTATTTTTAAATTTGCATTTACTTTCTCAGTCTGGTAAGTACTGGGTATTCCCCACATCGTTAGCTGAAGAACCTAGAAGTGTTTAATGACCTGAAAAGCTGGTGGTGAAAGGTCAAGGCTCATTGTTAGAACCTAAGAGAGCAAACAGCTTTTGGTTCCTGTTCCCAAAATGACACCTTGAATTTTCAGCTGAGTACCAAAGAGCAGAATCTTATAACCAATTTAAGATGTTCCCTATAGGCCAGAATCAAGCATTCTTAGTTTGACCGTTTGACTATCGAAGTCCACTGAAATGAATAACAATGAGGTGATTTTTAAAAAAGATAAAAAAAGAAAAAGTCCATTCTTTTAGTCTTTGTTAAAAACATTCTCTGCAATCAAGGGGTTAGGAGCCGGCCAGTTAGCTCAGTTGGTTAAGGCGCAGTGTTATAACACCAAGTTCAAGGGTTCAGATCCCCTTACCAGCCAGCTGCCAATAAATAAATAAATAAATGTCAACTTTATAATAGAAGAAATAAACAATTGAAACAAAGTGAGTAGCAGCAAAGTCTTACAATTCTCACTGGAGGTTTTCTAATCAATTCAAGTTTTAAAAATTAATTTCATCATTTTAAAACTATGATGATCCCAAAAAATGTTTGAGGTATAATAGTTTGTAAATATAATACAGTAAGATTCCAGTTTTTCAATCAGTATTTTTCTTTCTGCATTTGTGTACAATCCGTCTGCCACCCAGCAAGACTCAAGTTTTAATGATACAGGCCACACCCTCTCCATTGACTAAGCAGTGAAACACACAGTGGTGACCCTCCGCTCGGAACCAACCACAGCCCTCGTCATGTGCATCAAAAATGCCTTGCAAATAACGTACATTCAAATAACTCTTGTTAAAGGACTCAATCAACCAATCAGGGAGTTACCAACCTCTCGTAATAATCAGGTTCCCCTCCACTATGACAGTAGTAACTGTAAATATGCTTGTAATAAAAATTGCGTTGGCTAAAAGCATTTTTTACAAATAAATTTAATGTCAATCAGGTTGAACTTTGTATTTTAAAATCTAAAATACAAAGCTTTCCTTTGTAATTGAGTTTCCATCATTTGATAAAGTGATAGGAAAATGTTCAGAAACCAAAATTTCCCCTTCTGAGGAAGAAATCCAAGTCAAGTTCTACCTCCCAAACCGGTATCCATCCTGACGATACCAGCCTGCCCAACCGCCAGTAGGAAGTAGATGTGAACACCCAGGACAATCAGACAGCTGTACTTCAGGCTCCCCACAGCTAGGGCCTGCGGCTCCCTCCCTCCCTCACTGCTGTTCTCATCCTAACCACTTATTAGCACACAGCAGATGCACAGTAGATTTTTGGATAAATCACTGAACCACTACTTCCCACTTCTTTATCTGGGACACACTACCTTATTGAGTTTTACTTTGTATCTCCAAGTTTCTTTTTCAACAGGAATTTCTGAATTCCTGTTTGCTTTTTAAATATCTTACAGTAAGTCTCCAGATGGCTGGGAGAAAGGCTCATGAAAATAAATATGCTCCCAGTAATGGCTTGGAAGCACTGAGAAAAGGTTATTTGTTTCTCAGGCTATCCTTTCTGTCTAGGCACTGACCCCTGAACAGAGAAACTCCAAACACCGGTAGAAAAGACAATTACACAAAGGAGAATTTGTAGAAAACACAATTCCTATAATTTCTCCTTTTATGAACTTTTCCAAAACATCAGACTTCTTTATGGTAGCTAATCTTTCTTTCTCTCCTTTTTTTTTTTTTTTAAAGCACTTGTAGCTTCTGAATAAACTGAGACTGGTTCCTTTGACCACAAGGATACTCTGAACACAAAATAGCAAAGTGCAGGCAAGGTTAGGGAAGAACCAGGTGACAGGAGCCAGCTGATCCTGGGACAGATTTCTGGAACATCCTATAAGTTTCCAAACCACAAATCTGGTGAATTAGTGTTTACTAATACCATAAACACAGTTGGTATTCAATAATTAGTTTTTTCCTTCTCAATGAGTTAACTTTCTAATTCTTAAAATAATCTTGCAGTGAGCCAGGCACTTCAGACATTCCTTGCTTGTACAGCAATTTAGTAACATGGGACTGGAGCTTGTTCTGATAAGGGCAAAACAGAAGAATTTCATCATTTTAAAAATGTTCCATCCCTGCTATTCCAGTAGGAGGAACAAGATTTAGGAGCAATGTTAAAATTGTGAGGAAGTCTTCAATAAGTGGTACTGGGAAAATTGGATATCCACATGCAGAAGAATGAAACTAGACATGCACTGCTTACCATATACTAAAATCAACTCAAATTGGATTAAAGACTTACATATAAAACCTGAAACTGTAAAATTACTAAGGGAAAATATAGGTGAAACACTTCAGGAACTAGGTCTGGGCACAAGACTTTATGAACATGAACCCAAAAGCACAAGCAACAAAAGAAAAAATAAACAAAGGGACTGTATCAAACTAAAAAGCTTCTGCACAGCAAAGGAAACTATCAACAGAGTGAAACAACAACCTACAGAGTGGGAGAAAATTTTTGCTAGCTATGCATCTTACAAGGGATTAACATCCATAATATACAAGGAACTCAAACAATTACACAGTAAAAAAACAAATGACCCAATTAAAAATGGGCAAAGGAACTGAATAGACACTTTTCAAAGGAAGACATACAAATGGACATACGAACGGTCAATTCAGCCGTGCCTTGGAGATGAGGGGTGTTTGTCAGGTACATAGGAAGCTGGTGTGTTCAAGGAGAAGAAAGGATCTAGTTTCAATCCAAGGAGGGGTGACTGACTAAGCCATTCATGAAAATCTACTGGAACTCAAGGAAGATCCACAGTGACAAGGAATGGAGATGCAACACCAGATGAAATGTGGAACCACCACCTAGCCCCACACTGCTCAGCACAGTCTAAGGATGGATGCCAGCCTGTAAACTGATACAGGGACCCAGAGGACATAAGCATCTCTTCAGAGGTACTGGCCATTGCCTTCCTTTAGGGGTAAAATGCCATGATGCCTCCCTTACCCCAAATTTACAAAAGAATCAGAACCTGATGGATGAAATTAAAAAGGAAAAAAAAAACAGTCCTTTACTACAGATATTTCAAGCACTGAGTCCAAGACCATTCATTCCCTAGTCTATAAAATGTTCAGGTTAGAAGGCAAACCCCAAGTACCCATTACCAATGCTAAAATAAGTTAAATATTTTTAATTTTTATTGCTTTTAAATTACATTACTTAGTCACTTTTGTTTTTCACTAAAAAAGTGATGTTTTCTTTCTTTTTTTTTTTTTTTTGTCTTTTGTCTTTTGTCTTTTTCCGTGTCCGGCAACGGATCGCAACCCTCAGTGTTGCCCCCGTACCGGACCGGGGACCGGCAACGGGATTGCAACCCTCAGTGCTGCTCCCGCGCCTCGCTCAGCCAGTGACCGGGAACCAGTCCGTATGTGGGATCCGAACCCTGGGGCAGGAGCGCCGCCGCGCTTCCCAAGCGGCGCACTCATCCAGTGCGCCACCGGGCCGGCCCAAAAGTGATGTTTTCTCTTCTGAAAGTTCTTTTTAATATTGCTGCCCAGAAGCTGAGTAAAAGTAGCTCAGAGTAAATTTTCATTTCTATGTAATCAACTGGTTAATAAAAAAGATTACAATAAAATGCAAAACTTGAGATGCACACATGGGTATATCCATAATAATTATTAATTTAACATAATGATGGCATACATGTATATTTCCAAGATCAAAATATGTACACAAAGCAAATGGAAAGTTTTACAAGTTATACATTATTTAATGTAATCACTATCCATTAATAACAGCTTCTCTGCCTTTTTTACAAATATTATCAAGGAAAGTGACTCCTGAATTGTTCCTCCTGACTAACAACAGACAGTGACTACAATTGTGGGTCACAGCCCTTAGGTAAGCAAACAGGGAGGAGGTCTCTCCGGCCATTCAGGGTCCTGGCTCCTAATGACCAGGGCTGCAATTCCCAGCCGGGAAAGCCTGGCAAGAAGTCACACTGGGTTAACCAAAACAAAATGAAGCAGAGAAAACATGGCTCTTATGCAATTTTCTTGTAGTGTCTTCAAAAGTATCAAGCAGTGAGGTTTTTTGACAAAAATGCAACATGCAGCACCAATTCTTGATTTAAAAATCAAGCACTGAGTAATTCTATGAGGTCATTCTCAGGATAAAAAAAACACACTGGTCTATTTGCTACTACTAAAGACTTGACTCCAATTAATATGCCATTTGGAAGAACTCTACATTTAACTAACTGGTTTTACTTTTATTTCCAAGATTAAAATTTTCTGTTTATGTGAGAGCCTGTGCCTTGACAGCATTTACCTATGACAGCATAAACAGTAATATATCTGACTTTCTACATTCGAGAGTTAGAACCAAACATCATGCTCAATGCGACTGCTTCACGAAAGTAGAGGTATTTGCTGAATAGTCCCTTAGGTCCTAGTTTAGACACACACACATGTCCGTTTATGAGAGTCAGTCCAGCACAGCGGTTACAAGCAGGCATGCAGAAGCTAGAATGCCTGGCTTTCATTCTTGCCTCCAACACTCTGTTGTCCTTTTATGAGAGTCAGCCCAGCACAGCAGTTACAAGCAGGCATGCAGAAGCTAGAATGCCTGGCTTTCATTCTTGCCTCCAACACTCTGTAGTGATGTGAACTTTGACATGGTGTTTAAGCTTGCAGTGCCTGGGTTCCCTCACCTGTCAAGTGTTGCTGTTGTAAGGGTTAAATGTATTAACATATGTAAAGTTTCAAAGGTGTCACCGCAACATATGTGATGCTCCTTTCAGCCATTTATTTTAACTTCCAACTTCTCTCCATCTGCCATAGAAACAATCACCTTTGCTGTCGCCACATGCTTGTGGACTTGGACACCCTGCAGGATCTGCTACCTTGCAGGCTCTGGGACCAAGAGTCCTCCCAACTCAGCAGCCCACTTACTCTGTAAGACATCTGTGCGGAACCATCTAGTGTAAATGGCACATTGAGTTGGATCACCAAGGCAGGAAAATTACAACTCAAATGAATCCCATGTTTGTTACAAATGAGATTTTAGGAGTAGCGCTAACTGGGTAGGATGGCATTTCTTATCCCCACCCCCACTACAAACAAACATGGGAGCGCAAATGAGTCTCTGCCAATGATGTGTTTGTGGCAAAAGCCACACTAGTGGTGAGCATTCATGGCAATGTTGTTCTCTGGCTTAGGAAGCATGAGATGAGAAATATTTATCGTGGACGAATAGGAACAGTTTGATTCCAGACCTAGATATACCTAAAAGCATTTAAGGAGGGATCCATGGATCCAATTTTAAATTACATACAACCACACTGCAGAATAAATAAACAGGTAGGTAGCACAGGAATCTACCTTCATGTAAACTCTCACCATGTATATAATCTCCCTGTGATGCCTGTCACCTTCCCAGAGCAGAATTCACTACAAGGCAAGTCTGAAACCCATTCATGAAGGCTTAGGATTGCAAAACAAGATTGCAAACTTCTCTTCCTGTTATTCATAATGGCAGTTGCTATGTCCAAATCATTTTTTATTACCTCCATACCACTTAACAGCATTTCTTTTCATGTACTCTTTAGTTAGGTGGTTTAAACAAAAAAATCTTTCACCCATTAGGCAAACTTACAACATGGACTCACTAAAAGCCATTATGATAGAAATCTTTAGAATTACATGGTCTCCTCAAAGCTGTATAGAAAACTCATTATTTATACAAGATTTTAAGAGATTCACAACAACACCAAAATCCAAGAAAATTGACAGGTAAAGAAAATTTCTTTAATCTAAGTGAAAGCCCAAGGTATGAACAAGAGGCATTAAGCTTAGCAGAATCTCCTCCTGACATAATCCTGAGCATTACCTGTAAAAGAGCAACAGTGGCAGCATTAGCAACTTAGTTCTCCTTCAAAAGGCACTAAGAAAAAGGGAAGAATCTGTTAAGTACAGTCATGCAGTTTATAATGATGTTTCCACACATATGATGGTGGTACCATAAGATTGCACTGCCCTGGAAACCTTCCAGTGGGAAAAGATGTGGAGGTAGAAGACAGCGATATTGATCATCCTGATTCTGTATAGGCCTAGGCTAATGTGTGTGTTTGTCTTAACTTTTAAGAAAAAAGTTTAAAAAAAATTTCAAAATAGAAAAAAGCTTATACAATAAGTTTATAAAGAAAGAAAATATCTTTGTACAGCTGTATAATGTGTGTGTTTTAAGCCAAGTGTTATTACAAAAGAATCAAAAAACAAAAAATTGAAGTTTATAAAGTAAAAAAAGCTACAATAAGATAAGGCTAATTTATTACCAAAGGAAAAAAAAATTTTTTTTTTTTTTTTTGTCTTTTGTCTTTTTCCGTGTCCGGCACCGGATCGCAACCCTCAGGGTTGCCCCCGTACCGGACCGGGGACCGGCAACGGGATTGCAACCCTCGGTGTTGCTCCCGCGCCTCGCTCAGCCAGTGAGCGGGAGCCGGTCTGTATGTGGGATCCGACCCCTCGGGCGGGAGCGCCACCGTGCTTCCCAAGCGGCGCACTATCCAGTGCGCCACCGGGCCGGCCCGAAAAAAATTTTTTTTTTTTTTGTCTTTTGTCTTTTTCCGTGTCCGGCACCGGATCGCAACCCTCAGGGTTGCCCCCGTACCGGACCGGGGACCGGCAACGGGATTGCAACCCTCGGTGTTGCTCCCGCGCCTCGCTCAGCCAGTGAGCGGGAGCCGGTCTGTATGTGGGATCCGACCCCTCGGGCGGGAGCGCCACCGTGCTTCCCAAGCGGCGCACTATCCAGTGCGCCACCGGGCCGGCCCGAAAAAAATTTTTTTTTTATAAATTTAGTGTAGCCTAAGTGTACAGTGTTTATAAAGTCTGCAGTAGTGCACGGCAATGTCCTCGACCTTCATACTCACTCACCACCCACTCACTGACTCACCCAGAGCATTCCTGCCCTGCAAGCTCCATTCATGCCAAGTACCCTGTGCAGGTGCACCATTTTTTATCTTTTATACTACATTTTAACTGTACCTTTTGTATGTTTAGATACACAAATATGAGGGTACTTCAAAAAGTTCCTAGAAAAATAGAATTAAAAGATAATACAAATCTTTCCATGAACTTTTTGAAGTTCCCTCATACCTACTATTGTGTTACAATTGCCTGCAGTATTCAGTACAGTAACATGCTGTACAGGTTTGTAGCCTAGGTGCCATAGGCTAAACCACGTAGCCTAGGCGCATAGCAGGCTCTACCATCTAGGTTAGTGTAAGTACATTGTAAGATGGTTCACACAAAGAAATTGCCTAAAATGTATTTCTCAGAACATATCCTCAGAATGTATCCCCATCGTTAAGCAAAGCATGCCTGTACTCTAAACTCATAATCTAAATAAAGCCACCCTTACTATTCCAATAACACTTGAGTTGGCCAGATCAACCTCAAATGGAAAAAAGAAGTTCCACAGCTGGACACTATACCCATAATCTCATAGAACTGCCACTGGGTTGGTGTTGCTGTCCCTAAGGCCACCAGAGACTGTTGTGAACACTTTACTCATATGTTCTACCATTTATGAGGAGAGGGAGAAAGACGACACTAACATATTATTGAGCATATTCTGTACTTTACACACGGTTCTTGACATCTTATCATCAATCCTCACCACGAGGTGGAAATTATTAGCCCCATTTCTCAGATGAGTAAACTGCTCACAAGACTAAGTAAATGGCAAAGCTAGGATAAAAACCTAGTTCAGGATCTTTTTCATATATCCCCTTAACCCCACAGCTAATCTTGCAACCAGAGAGGCCCTCCCCAATGTCCCCACTGTCTTGGACCTCACCAGTCCTGGGTTTTCTCCTGTGGGGTCTGCTGCAGTGCTTGATGTGCAGGAGAGGATAAATGTTTACTGAATAATTAAATACATGCATAAAAAATAATCTCAGAACGGCATACCAAAAGAATTTTGATGTCCCACAAGGCCATTTATAACGGGTCATACTTGAAGGGCTGCCTATTTGTATATAAATAACTAAGTACATTTATTTTTACTACTGCAGAAAAATGATCATTTTATTTTGGTTAACTTTTAATATGAAAGTCCTTTTAATAGGATGTGTTTACTGACTTGTTTATCAGATTGATTACTCAACAGCTCTTAAAGCAGCAGATATCAAGTGGGGAAGCTAATTCCCAATTCTGGGCCTCAGTGGGCAGATGAGTCCGATGACCTGAATGGACTATACTCGTTCTCTGAGGCTGCTTTCCTACAGGTGAGAGGCATTACTCGAAGAAAGGATGCACATCCCAGGCATCTGCAAGTGAGGCTCCCTCTGCCTGGAATGCTCTTCCCACGGTTTGCTCCCATGCTTGGAGGAACACTCCCCAGTTTCTCTGATTAATGTTGCTGCTACATGCACCACCTCTACCACACCACAACTCCACTCGGTCACTGGGTCTCATATTGCTCTGCTTTACTGTCTTTACAGCATCTTTCATCTCATTTATTTATTTGTTTACTTATCTATAGATCTTCTCCCCTGGGTCCAATAATTACAAGTCTATGGAAACAGGAGCTTTGTCTATTTTGTTCCCTATTATATACCCAGTGCCTAGAACATTGTCAGGCACAAAACAATCACTTAATAAATACCTGTTGAATGAATGAATGAATGAGGTCTTTGGCTCATATCACCAGGTTCCTAGTAACATTTGAGACAACGGTGATGTTTCCCTGAACAACTCCACTCTTTGGGGTTTGTTTGAAGACCAAATAATTGCAGTATTGTGCTTTTAGAAACACTTTATTAGTGAGCATTTCAAATGGAGAGGGAATAACATAATATACGTCACACCACATCACATAACAGCATAACGAACACTTCTTCAACAATTACCAATACATGGCCAGTTTTATGCAGGTGAAGTATACTTAATGCTGTTGAAATAAGGCTATTAGAGAATTTTAAAAGTTGTATTAACATCCAATCCAACGTGGATTCCTACCCAGTGTAGGGAAACAAACTAGTGGATTGCAGGTTTCCAAAGAGCTCATCTAGGTTTCACATGGTACTGAGAATGGTAATCACTCCTTTTCCCAGGGACCTTGACCCTCCTGTATCCAGAAGTAAGAAAGCTGCAGGCCCCAGAAATAGATGTTCTACAGCCCCAAGGGGTCAGCCATGGCTCCACTCCTAATGCACTCAGTGGCTGCTTTACCGGCCCAGATTTGACCTGCTCCGCGGTCTAGTTTTCTGGCATGAGTAATAAATAGGAAAGCCAACGAGTAAGGCTGTGCAGGAGGGTGGCATCCAGATGGCGCCTCCTGAGAGCCCAGAGCTGTGAGGAGACACAAAAGCCGAGAGGTCCTTTCACCAGTGGAGAATAACGGGTGCTCCTGATTGTGTACAGCAGCCTCGGGCCTCTGCTTACGACAGTGGGGGAAATACGGCAAAGTGGTTAAGGACCAGTGTTTGAAGTAACAAGCTGTGACTATCTGGAAAATTAACTTATATTAAAATACTTAGGGCCGGCCTGGTGGCGCAATGCTGTAGTGCGCCGCTTGGGAAGTGTGGTGGCGCTCCCGCCGAGGGTTCGG
>NW_007726523.1:249294-267816 GCF_000696425.1 Galeopterus variegatus
CACATACAGACCGGCCGCTCACTGGCTGAGCGAGGGGCGGGAGCAACACCGAGGGTTGCGATCCCATGGCCGGTCCCCGGTACGGGCGCGACACTGAGGGTTGCGATCCGTTGCCGGTCACGAAAAAAAGACAAAAAGGAAAAAAAAAAAAAGAAAATACTTATCGGTGGGAAAACATGAGCAGCAGGGAGAGTGGGGAAAAAAATTTTGTTGGAATAGCAATTATTTTAGATATAGATTCTAGCCAATTATCAATTTCTTAGGATTGAGATTCTCTGGTTTTTGTTTTAGTATTTCAATTGAAAAGATGTAATTGCATGTAGTTTTCACTTCAGTCTCAATCTCTGTTACACATTCAAGGCCAAGAGAACATAGAAGAGTGAGCAACAGAAGAAAACATACTCCAAGACACACAATGAAAAGATACAATCTAATATACCCAAATCAGCAGGCCTCCAACCTGTCGTACAATAAGTCTTAAAAAAAAAAAAAAAAAAAAAGAAAAATCAGCATGCCAGACATCTTTGTCTTAATTCTCCCCACTTACCAAAAAGGAAGAGAGAAAAGGAAGAATACTTTTTTCTTCTACAACTATCAGGAAGTACAATCATTTTCATAGTGTTTTTATACACAAAATCTTTCTCTGCTTGAAGACATTCACAAAAAGAAAATTTTGGTCCAGGCCCTTTTTGCTATTGCCTACTTTTGTGGAATATAATTCCAACGGCAATGAATACCCTTTAAAAGCCGAGACCTTATTCTTTTCATTGATTTACAAAACTACTTCTTTACCCTACTCTCATTTAAAAGTAAAATACTAGTTAGCATAAATATTCTAAATTGGAAGTGAACTGAAAATAAGTTTGCCCTTAAAGGGTCACATCTTCCTTCAAGATAAATGAACATATCTTAAGTTACTAGAAAAATTCCATTGCAATCCTGAGACCCAGGTAGATGAAACCATGGAAACAAAATGGAAGATATATAAACAATACCTTTCCCAAAGGGTATTTAGAGGAAGATTATTGCAGCAAGGCATGCTAATGGAGGTAGTGGTGGTAAGGGTCCCATAATCAAACAGGTTTTTGAACTCCAGCCTCTACTAGCCCCACAACTTAAATATTCACAAAACATGATAGCATATCAAAGGTTCTGAGAAGTTGTGCAGTAAATAAACTGATTTAACTTTATTTTGCTGCAGAACCATTTCTTCCTATGTAGTAAACATTAACATTGAGTTCACGGAAACACACTTCAAGGAAAGTTGAAGAAATCTCAAGTAACAATAACCAGCCAATATAGAAAAATACACTCATAGTGTCCACTTTGTAAAAGAGGAGAAACATACTCGTAGACCTACTTTAAAAAATGTCAGAGGACCATTAACTATGACACCAGTAACCCGTTAGTGCAATTTTTCCAGAAAATGTTTCTAAATTTGAAAATAAATGCAAACAGCTGAGCTTTTTATTCATGCTTTGGTCATTTCCATAGGGGTATTTTAAAACGAAACAATGGTGTGCCCCATCACTAAACTCCCTTGGTGGGGACACAATGGAACAGAACAGCTGCCAATAACTGATGAGAAACGAAGTGTGGAGAGGAAAGGAGGACAGTGCCCTTAAAAAGCCAAGTGCAGGAAGAACAAAAACTCTTAGTGTCTTCCTGTGCTCTAAAGAATAGCGGGCTTCTAGTTAAACAATTTAGGCTCCTAGCTGGCCCAAATCTACCTAAAGCTCCAAAAAAGGATTAGCTCTAGAAGGAGTGATCAAGGGGAAGGGCTCATCCACAAGACCCTGCAGAAACAGGGCTTTATTTCCATTCTTAGAAGACTCAGGTTGGGCCGGCCCGGTGGCGCACTGGAGAGTGCGCCGCTTGGGAGCGTGGCGGTGCTCCCGCTGAGGGTTCGGATCCCATGTAGAGACCGGTTCCCGGTCACTGGCTGAGCGCGGTGCGGGCGCAACACCGAGGGTTGCGATCCCGTTACCAGTCAGTAAAAAAAGACAAAAAGGAAAAAAAAAAAAAAAAAAAGAAGACTCAGGTCAAGAGCTAACAGCATTCTGTAGAAGATCTCCAGAAATGAGGGCATTCAGTATTTCCACTGATGAAAGTAATACATTTAGAAATTCCCAACTCTAACTCAAGAAACTTGGCCATAAATGAGTTAACAACCCTTGAAAAGCTTTTAATGGCAACCTGAAGAATTTGAGGTCCATACTGTTTTCCAAACACCAGTGAAGAAACAAACCTGGAGAACAGGAAAATAAACTATGGTACTTGGTATAATGCAATACTTTATAGCAGTACAAGAACATGAACTACAGTTCTACACATCATATAAATGAATCTGCAAAACTTAAATGTTGAAAGAAGGAAGCAAGTCCCTGAATAATATATTCAACATGATTCTATTTAAATAAAGTTCCTCAAAAAGGGTAAAAATAAAAAGATATTGCTTGGTGCTGTGGTTTGAATGTTTGTCCCCACCAAAGCTCATGTTAGAGCTTGATCCCAATGTGGCAGTGTTGTAAGAGGTGACTGGATCATGAGGACTACGCTCTCATGAACAGATTAATCCATTCACAGAGTAATGGGTTATCATGGGTGTAGACTGTTGACATTATAAGGAGAGTACACAAAAACACTCTGGCCATTTCTCACCATGTGATGCTGTGTTCAGAGCCCCCACAAAGAAGGCCCTCACCAGATGTGCCCCCTGGACCTTGGACTTCCCAGCCTCCAAAACTGTAAGAAATAAATTTCATTTCTTTATAAATTACCCAGTTTCAGGTATTCTGTTATAAGCAAGAGAAAACAGACTAATAGACTTGGGGATATATAGTTCAAAGTAACACTGTTTAAAAAAAAAAAAAAAGTAATGATGAACACAAAATCAGGAAAGTGTGGTTATTGGGAGGGCAAGACTCCTTTGTGTATACTCTTCTAAAGTAGGGGTTATCTGTTTTGTCAGCTGGATGTAGGATATGCGGGTGTTCATTTTTATTGTCATTCTTTAATTACACACATATTTTAATATACTTTCATATATATGATATATTTCACAATTTAAAAAAGTAAGCAGTGATTCTCCTCAAGCCTTTAAAAAAACAAATTTAAAAAATAAAGTAGATGGGTCAGGACACTCAGAAAAGATTCATCAACCATGGTAAGGTCAAGAATGTCCCTAGAATTCAATAAGTCACAGCAATTCAAACAGAAAATTCCATTACATCTTCCCTGTTCCAAAGACCTGGAGGTTATCAGATGTGAATCCATATTTTTTGGTAGTTGGTAGTCTAGGTTTTTTTCAGTTTGTGAAAAGACAATATATGGTGATTTTGGTGACCCTCTTCACAATTACTTCAGTAAGGAACACAGACTTTCAAATGAGCCACTTAGGCAAATGACAAGGGCCAGCAAAAAGGTAGCAGACCAAACTCTTTCACAGGCTGCACTCCAAGAATCACATAAAAGCTCTTTAACTCTTTCCCAACCTCCTCTAATTCTTCAATCATCTTTTTACCAATGTCTGAGCTAGGAATATATAAGAAGTCTTCATTTCTTATCTCAGATGTCAGTGAGGGCACAACTCTCAAAAAATCTTTCCATAAGATTCATCCAGCTTAGAAGCCCCAGGAGAATAACAACCAGTATTTATACAATAAGTTCTTTCAGGTCGGGCCCATGTCTCAGTCCTGTAGTATCTTTAGCACCTACCTCAATATCTGATACATGGAGGTGCTCAAAAATCTTCTACTTTAAAATATGGTTCTAGAATCTTAAAATTATTTTTATTTAAAGCTTTTGAAAAAAATCTCAGGATTACTAAAGAAATGTATGTTAAAACTGTAAGCTATCATGAAAAGACATACTTCTAATCACATATTTGAAATCCCATTTATTAATATGTGTTAAATAAAATGTATAGGAGGCTATTGGTTTGGACTGAGCTCCAGCACTAGGCCCAACAGGCCAAATCAAAATGGAGCTTCATGTCATCAAGTTGAAACTAAATCTTTATCTGACCTTCCAAGAAATCAGGAGATAAAAGAAATAACAGCCAAATCCCCAAACAGGACAGTTTTAGCCAGGATGATAAGTCCCCACTGCTTTAACCTTCACAAGAAAAGTAAATTTGAAATGACCAATCTACTTTTTGTCCTGTTTCTGCTTTCCTCAGCCATTTTTTGTCTATAAAACCAAACTTCTCTGCTGGGCTTACTGAAACACTCACTATTTTATAGAATTCTATAAATCTCAAATAAAAGCCAATTAAGATCTTTAAACTAAATTTATTGTAATTTTTTCCTCAGACACATGCTTAGAAAAGTCACACACACAGGTTCCAGCGGGACCCATACTTGACTTAGAACATTTTCGGGACATTAATTACAAGTTAAAGCTGCTTACAATAGACATTTTTGGGATTTTCTGCACAACCTCTAGTATTAGACTTGAAATAAGTTAAACTGTTAATGGGCCCATATGGTGTTTTCAGTGCTGTTAATTAAAAGTTCAGTGTATTAGTGTGCTTCATTCTCCTTTTGTTTGATTTAAAAGTTTAAGTTTCTCCTTGGATTAATCAATAAAAGTAGTTTAATAAAAAGTCTGGAGATTTTTTAGCCACTTACATGTAAAAATGACATGTCTATAAACAAACAATTTCTTCTGAGGGCAGCTCTTCTTAAATAAAGCTTGCATTTATGTGGGACTAAATACTCTTTTTTTTCTCCAATTCTTCCTTATAAATACAACAGAACAAGGACAATGAGTTATGGAAAGGCGCAGCATCATGAGCTGAGAAGTGGATCAGAAAGGGCAAGACAGAGAAAAAAAGAAACTTCAAAGAAGACGCTGAGAAGAAAAGTCTCCCACATGTAGATGGAAATAAACTTAGCATAATTATTACAACACTGCATGCACAATTTTTTTTCTTATTGCTGGCTGTAGCTGGGTATGAAATGAATGCTTAGCTGGTTCAGAAGTGACAGCAACAAATTCCTACAAAACCTACATTAAATGATTTCTCTTACACCTTGTGATGTACAATATTTAAGACAGGAGATGAACAGATATACACCTAAGAAAATTTATTATCTTTACATATGAGCTCCCTATCTGTATCAAATTAAATTCACTTCTCCCTCCAAACAGTCCCCAAATGAAAAAAAAAAAAAAGCTTCACATCCATCCATCAAATACCTGGGAGAAGAATATACAAGGTGGAGTGACCAGGAAGTGCAAAAAATACCAACACAGGTGCATGATTGGAGATGGAGATGTTAAGAAATAGGGAGAAAATGGTAAAGGGCCACAAAAAATGTTTACATTATGTAATGACAAATTAAAAAATAAATTAAATAAAGAGATAAAGTACTTTTCAACTTAAAAAAAAAGAAAAAAAGAAATAGTCTTACTTTGGACATATTCTGAAGTTAGAGCTAAGGGATTGCTGATGAATTGATTTGAGCTGTGCAGGTGAGAGAGGAATCATTGACAGAAAACAGTGTTTTTCACCTGAGCAAGAGGAAGACATAGGAACAGCTGGTATGGTGGAGGAAATAAGGAGTTTGGTTTTAAGCACGCTAACTTTAAGATGCCAGTTAGACATCTAAGTGAAGAAGGCAGGTAGGCAGTCTAGATGCATAAGAAGTCAAAATAAAGATTATGTTTCAGGTCATGAAGCTGGATGAGATTATTCACTGTCTTGCATAGAGTAACCTAGTCTACTAATCAGCATGAATTAAATACACATGGCTTCTCTACCATCACTTTTAAGAGACAATCTAGTAGATGTTTCAAAAGAGAAAGCAAAATATTTCCTAGACACTTTACTACGATATAACATAAACAACAAAGTCCCATGGGCAGGACCAGATAATCCAGAGAGAGAAAGAGAGAAATGCATTTAAACAAAGTTCAGCACCTCAACACTTAGTTAAGGAGTATGTCTGATTAGCAGCAGTCAGTCACTGAGAATGGGATGGCTACCAGAATAATGAAAAAGACAAACAGTGTTATCTGTTTGAAGGGTCTGTTCGTGAGTAAGGAGACACGAAAATGTCAATCAGCTCTGGAAATTAGTTACTTAATGAAGAGGATATTCGACCAGGAGAGAGGTAAATCAGGAGGAAAATGTATTTAGTAGCACAAATAGCCACAATTGCTAAAGATGTCAGTTATCCCTAACCTGTTCCTAAGAGAATCTGCTGTGCCCAAAACACCATAAGAGGCAGCATATTTATGATACCCTTATGTAAAATGCTCATCTTATAATGGATATGTTAGAATCAAACATGTAATTGAAGTGATCATTAAGTCCAAGTTCCTACTCTGAAAAGGCATGCATTGTTTACATTTTGTTAAAATATAAGGCTGCCAGAAAATTCAGTTCTTGTAAGTTCCATAAGTTCCTAAATTTATCTATTTCCTGGTGCATTTCTTAGAACATATTTAGATGGTTTTTCTGATATTCAGAACAAAGTTTCATTTGCTACTTCTTGGTTAAAAGGCATCCCCAATTATATAATCGCTGGAAAAACAAAGTACTGAACAGGAGACGGAAATTTCCTGTGATACAAAAATTACTCGTAATCTAAGTATGTAATAACTGGGGAATGTTTAAGTAAATTAGTATATATTCAGATGATAACAACTTACAGTCAGGATCTGACTTTAAAGTAGTGCTTTAAAATGTGCAGCAATTCCACTTCTGGGTACATACCCAAAATAACTAAAAGCAGAGACCTGAAGAGAGATTTATACACCCATGTTCATAGCAGCATTATTGCCAACAGCCAAAAGGTGGAAACAACCCAAGTGTCTATCGATGAACAAACGGATAAACAAAATGGGATTCACACTCACAATGAGACATTATTCAGCCATAAAAAGTGAGGAAAGTCTGATACCTGCTATAACATGGATGAACCCTGAAAACATTATGCTACATGAAATCAGACACAAAAGGAACTGTATGATTCTGCTTAGAAAAGGTGCCTACAGTAGTCGAATTCATAGTGACAGAATGTAGAACAGTGGTTACCAGAAACCGGGGGAGGGGTAACGGGGAGTTATTGCTTAATGGGTACAGAGTTTCTGTTTGGGATGATAAAGTTCTGAAAACAGATAGTGGTGATGGTTGTCCAACACTGTGAATGTACTTAATACCACTGAATTGTACAATTAAAAAAAACAGTTAAAACGGTAACTTTCATGTTATGTATATTTTATCACAATAAAAATGCTAATCAGAATATACCTAATTTCCTACTTCCTTAATTGCTAGATAGTGAGACAGAGTAAGAGAACAAGACTTCTTTTAGAGAGAACAGGTGAGGATATGGAGAGGTTGGCCAAGGCAAGAAGACTCTTGGAATAAACAAGCAGCTCCTACCTGTCAGGCCAGGTGGGGCCTTCTCTCGGCAGGGGCCTCTGCAGCCCTACCCACCCCACACACACCAGAGGCAGAACCAGGCAGACGCTGGCAGACAGCAATGACATCCCAACTATTCACAATCATCAGCCAGTAGATAATGTGAAAGGCAGACTTTAGTAGAAGAAAGGCAGCTTAGAACCATTCTGTCATGTATAATGTGCAAAAGCACAAACTGAAAGAAAATACAATATCTGAAAGCCAAAGATCTCCTGCAGAAGTTTAGAAATCTGTTCCCCAGCCTGGCATAAGCATGGGGAAAAAACCCAAAGTCTGTAAGCTAGTAATCTGTGCTAGCTCCTCTCATCTTCATCAGCCTTTGCACAGTATGGTTTGATGAACCAAAACAAACACGACTCACATATGTATGTGCTTCTCTATAGGTCAGGTATTCTGTGGACATATTCTTGGAGTCTCTTATTTTCCAAAATGTTTGAAATACTCCAAACCTGTCTCAGATGAAGTGCAAAGAAATTTTTCTACCACAGTCAGAAAAGATCATAGGAGAGAATCAAGACACTCTGAAAGGCCTGAGGTGGTGATAACTGGGTCCAGACCGATGCAGAACCTGGGAATACCAGCTGGCCACTATGCCAGAGGCCACCGCCAGACAGCACAAAAGCCACAATTAATTCTACTTCACAAACCAAAGAAGTGCTTAGGGATCAAGGGAGAAGGAAATTCAGAGTTCACTTTAGTCTGCTGTATCTATTCTGCTAGAAGTAGACCGCAAAGCAGTAAAAAGCCTCACTAGAAATACCTTCTCTTTGTGGCTCTATATCATGCTGTCCAAGATATCTTAACATTAGAACACCACAAAGTAAGAAGCTATAATTCCCTGCTTTCAGTAAGGTCATGTGTATTAAATGTCATAAAAAAAAGTTATAATGTTTAGAAGGATTCTTTGCAACAACACATAAAAGAGGTCACATTAAGTCCTAAATTTCAACTTCAGAATAATTGGGGTCACACTAATCACTGAAACCTGAACTTAGAAAGACCGGTGTATAATGGAAATGTTGAGAAAGAATTTAATATAAGATCACAGACACTATAAATAACATAAAAGCTAAACACAAGATTACAAACAATTTGATTGCGTGAGCATTCCAGAACAAGCTCATGTCTCAAGCAATAACTCAAAAGAAAAGAATTTCTCCAACAAACAAAGCAGCTCTTCAAGAAAAAGTTACAGGACTCTCATGACATTTTTTTAATAGTTACCTGCTTTGTAAATATTAGAATAAATAACATTTTAGGCTAAAAACTAAATTCTAGTCACCTGGTTTTAACTTTTTCACCTCCATCTCCAGCAGAAATGAAGCACTACACATAAATACCTTAGCCAACCTGTATGACAGCGCTAATTCCACCACCACAGACAACAGTCAAGGGCACACAGGTGAAGGACAGCTGATGAGCAGGGCAACTGTTATGTGAAACCACTGAACCTTAAGACTAAGAAAAGGAACTAAAAATAGGATTATAGTTTGCCTACAATACTTAAAAAGATACCTCGGGCTGGCCCAGTGGCGCACTCAGTAGAGTGCGGCGCTTGGGAGCCGGCGGTGCTCCCGCCAAGGGTTCGGATCCCATATAGAGACCGGTCCGTCACTGGTTGAGCGCGGTGAGGGCGCGACACCAAGGGTTGCGATCCCGTTACCGGTCACGAAAAAAGACAAAAAGGAAAAAAATAAATAAATAAAATAAATAAATAAAAAGATACCATTTGTGAAGTATATTAACCTTTTGCTCTTTGAAGGATAAAATGAATTAACAGGAGCCCAAAACTTAGCCAAAAAACTAGAAAATAGAGCAAAATTACTCCTTTCCTGGAAAAAGTCACAATTTATTTTGAAACTTTCATCAATATACATCAAACCATTATGGAATACTGGAACTGTGACGTAGCATAAGAATTTACAAGGGAGAGATCACAAATGCCTAATTCTTTAGCTTCCTAATATAGGCAGTGAACAATGAAGGGACAAAAATTCCTCAGGTGAGAGATCACTTTTTATTTAACAGATTCATGGATTTCCGTAGAGACAGTATTTACTTTAACTTCCTGGAGACATCATAATAGGAAAGGAATTTACGGTGTTATCAGGAAAACCCCTGTTCACAAACAACCTCACTTTTCCTAAAGTCTGACCTCAGAGTTCACACCAAGGATAAGTGTTATAGCCAAATTGGCTGGGCAGGACGAAAGGTAGACAAGAAGAACCTGGATATGCCACACTTTGCTGTAACCTTCTCTGGGACAGAAGATTGGGAGTTAAGTGTGGTTTCCAGAACAGACTGAAAGGCTGGGAAGAGAAAGGGCAGTGGTGCTCTCGCTGCTTAGGTCACACCACTACATTAGAGTTCAGAGCGTTTTAAACAGCTTTCTCGAGCATTGATTCATTTGATCGTGACAATCCAAGGCATTCACAGGGCTGATACTCCCATTTACAGACTAGGGCTTAATCTGAGGGGTTAAATAATTTGCCTAAAATTTGACAGAATCAGACCTAAAACCTAGTTCTCTGGAGTCTTAGTCCTGTGTTTTCTCAAATAGTCAACATCCAAGCTTATTTTCAATTAAGAAAGGGCCTTCTTAAAACATCAATGAAACACACATATATGCATAATACCCTTGCTGTTCTTTCATGAGAAAACACTGCATTCTTGAGACTTTGTTTTTTATGTTTGGTATCATGCATATATTATTCCTAAAGCTGTAAGGGCCAAAGTATGGAGAGTCTTTCACATGATAAAGTGCCATTTCTAGTGCTGTTTTTGTTGGTGGTGGTGGTTGGTCGGTTGACAAAGTAGTTTATTCTTAGGTTAAAAGAGTTAGATTATCACTTTGGTCTAGAGTTATTTTGCTACCTTGGACAAATTCTTTACTTTTCTTTCACATTTTTGAGGAGAACTTCCTCTTCTAAAGGGATATCAAATACAATTCATACTCCTGAATTACAATTCATATTCCATGCAGTCTGAGAAGTGACATGGCATATAAGAACTGATTCTAACTGATCAAGCTAATGAGTACCTACTGAACACTTAACCATGTGTTCAGCCCCATGTACTGAAATAAGAACTCAATATGACAAATATGGCCTAAAAGTTCACACATCTTGGGAAAGCAAAATAAGAACCAGGGACACGAAATACTGTATTCTTGAAGCTTTGCTTTTATAATGACAGCATTATAAGACTGGACAATAGAAGACAAAAAACTGTATGTGCTCATGAGAGTGTAAATACTAGAGACTCAAAACAATTTTTAAATGCTGTTTCTTCTGATGATAAAGTAGTATTCTGTCACTGGGGGAAAAAATAAATGCATAACAAAAATATATATTGAAAAAATAAAGAGCCACTGCAATCCCATTACCCAAAGATGAGATAAGTACTGTTAACATAATTGTGAACTATCCTAGACTTTTCTCTACACCTTTTCCCCCACAGTGGTTCTCAAATGCTTAGACTCTACTGTAGACCTATTAAATAAGAAATTCTATGCGTGGAACAGAGCAATCTGTGTTTTAACAAAACTTCCAAGTAATTCTGATGTGTGCCAAAGTTTGAGAACCACTGACATATGCTATATAGACATACAAACACATACATACAATTTTCCCCCCAAAATGGAGTTATGGTACACATATGGTTTACATTTTTAAATCTGTATTTGGCACCAAGTTTATATTTTGAAAATCACCTAAATATTGCATAAATACTCTACTGTGAGCCTGAATGCCTTGCACATGGGTGAACAATATCACAAGATGGTTCATATAACAAATGCAATTAAACATCAAGAGTCAGCCAGACTAAAGCATTGTTGCCTAAATAAACAAGTCACTTAGCAATGCTGGGATCTAATGAAACCCATTTTTAAAAATCTGAGTAGTTACATAAGGTTTTTAGGTATTTTTTTTTCCTTAAATAAGGAACATCTGCATTAGCTTCTCTATCTGTCCGTGAATCTATTTTGGGGTTACTTAGAAACATGCTTTTGTTTTCCAACATTCTGGCACTGAGCAGTCAGTTCCCTGACCCGCCAATCTGACACACCGGAACTGTCATCTCAACACGCTCCCTTGTGTCACCTCCATCCCACCACAGCAAAGCACTCTTGCACAGATACCAGCAAAGCTATGCAAGCACCAGCAGCTTGTGTACAGGCCAGGGGCCTTGACTCTGAATGAAGACTGGAGCAAGGGGGACATCTGTGGGATGAAAGAGAAGAAAACCAGTTTAAGTACCACCAACATCCTATGGAGATGCTGCCAAATTATTTCTCCAGTTCTGCAATACATACCTTTCCAAAATCTTGGGAAACCACAACAGAGTAAAACAGAGGAAAAAGTCAAGCTTTCTATTTGCTCAAGGTCACTCAAAAAGATTATCTTAACTGGAAAAAAACTGATTCATGGTAAGATAAGAATATCTCAAATGTATCATTGTTACTTTACTAAAAAGATAAGCTTTGTGACCTTGGGCATACGTTGAACCTTTCTGAGCCTCGGTTTCCTTTTCTACTAAGAATGACATGATTGGAGAACATGAATTTAAGAGTTGTCAAGTGATGTAAGTAAAGGAAACCCAAAAGGACACATATAATACAATTTTACAGCATCTGTAAGTGATTTACTGGTTAGCAATCGCTCCTCTCAACAAAAAAAGAACACATTCCACCTGCATCCTTCTTTGTTACAAACCTACTGAGTAGAGCTAGACAGGGCACAGTAGGCATAGGATGAAAGGCAGTGTGGAAGAGCAGTTAACCTGCAGACTGGAGCCAGAATGCCTGGGCCTGAATGCCGTTTTCACCACTTACTAGCTGGGTGACTTGGGCAAATGGCTTAATGCCACTGAGCCTCAGTTTCCTCATTTAGAAAATGGGTTTAATAGGGTTTTATGAGGATTAAACGATTGTGTAATGTGCTTAGAACAATTTCTCATCTCTATAAATATTAGATATTATTATTATTATTATCAATAATATTATTAGTAATACTGGAGGCCCTACTCAAGAGGTAGAGGGTAAGAGGTGGTTATGGGCTGCAAACATCATTAAAGTGTAACATATGTGCCACGAAACAGAAAAAATGTACCTACATGACCTGGGGCTGGGGCCATCACAATGGGAAACTGAATTGAGTCCGAGTTAAGTAAACATGCCAGTCCTAAGTCCTAGCAGAGACTACCTACCCACTCTGTATTACAGCAGTATCTTTCAGGGTGCGACCTTTCAACCCACAACTAGAGATCAAAGACAAAGTAGCTCAGAGGAAAGACTCTAGGTAGGGGGTCAGAATAGGGCCTGGGTTCAAATCCCAGCACCTCAACTTCTGAGCTATGTGGCTTCCAATAAGTTATTGAAGCTCTCTCAGATTGATGGTCCTCATTTAATAATATGATACACTTTCACCTACACTATAGGGTTGTTATAAACCTAGCACAGGAATAGCCACATGACAAGTGATCAATAAATGTTGACTACAATGGTTCAGTGGGGAGGTAACAACTCTAATAAAAGGGTTCCAGTTAAAGTGTAATGACTGCTGAAGGACAAATAGCCATCATCTAACCTTTTTCCATTTTGATGCAGGAAGGGGAGAGTATGTACAGATGGACAGGTACCAGGAGGGTATGCAACCTATGTTAGGGAGAGGTGATCTACAGGATGGAGAGAGGCACTGACCAGACCAAGGCCAAATCACAGAATTCACAGCTTTGCTCAGAGACTACCATCCATTAGAACAAAAGCTGAGTACTGAAATAGCTTTGTCTTTGGGTTGCAAATATTGCTTTGTTTCTTCTGTCTTAAGGTTGGGGGATTTTTTTCTGTTTGTTTTCATTGCAGACTTTGTTTCTTTGTAACAGTTTAAAGTGACCATTTCACCTGTATTAATAACAGCAATTTAATAATATAAGAATCCACATGCAGGGACCAAAATTAACAAAGCCACCACTTCCCATAACGACTAACTAGGACAGGTAATACAGAATATACCTTTTCTCATGAATGTTTTTCCCATCCAGAATTTGGTGGTTCTTTTTACTATAAAGTAATGTGACATAATTAAGAGTTTCATTCATAGAAAGCCATTTTATTTGGGTCTACAATAAAATGTCATTTTTTATGGCTGTGTTTCCTGCATCAGACTAATGTCATACACAATGACTTACCATGCAAGAGAAGGAGGACTCCTGAAAACAACCTCCAGTAGCAAAGCCTGGCAATACAAAGCCTGGTGGAAAAACTGACAAGGATGGGCCAGAGGGAGAACTGCTTTTAAAAAATGACAAAGTTGAAAGAGACAATGGAGCTATAATAATTGGGCCACTGTTCTGAAAAGAAAACCATGTTTATATCTTATGTGAAAAAGATGAAGAGTTCTGGTTTTGACTCAGAGCAGATACTTCCTAGAATTAATCACAAAAATAAGGGAATAGGAGAAATTTTATACTCTTCTTCTTAAGAGAGTAATTCAATCTGGTTTTCCAACCTCGTTTTTTACTCTGACATGATATTTTATTAATATGCCCTTTTGATTTGATGACATGGATAATAAATGGTATTCTTCCCCTGGTTGGGGGAGATGGGAATAAAAAAGATAAAAACACAAAAACACCTTCAGTTTTCTTGTGAATGAGAATTACTATTCTCCTACAAAGCAGATTTTTAAGGAAATACAAAGAGTAAGATCAATAGCTTTGTGAATGGTAAAACCTGACTAATCGCCTCCCAAAAATTCTGCTTCAAGTTCAAAAACTGTCTTCAGTGCCTTTTGTGTTCTTATATATTGCATATAACAGCACAGCAGACTGAATTGTGACACAATCTAACAGGGAAAGACTCTATGAAATCCCCAGAAAGTGGCATAAACTAATCTACAAACCTTACTGAGAGCCACTCAAACAAGCATCAATTACAAACCGAGAAAGTTGTATATTTACACCGGTCCAATCTGAAGTGGGTGAAAGGTAATACACACAGGTTGATGGCCTCCTATCTGTAACAACTCTACAGTGGAGACTTTTAATCGCTATTGGAAATTTTTATACTAAATCTTGACTCTGCCCTTTTTCAGTTCAATTAAATTTAGACAATAAATAAGTAAAACAATTTGGACAGGTTCACACACACTGTATGGTTTTACTGTTAGGAACAACAGTAACACCTTCAAATAGAAAACATTATTGCTGGGGCCGGCCCGGTGGCGCACTGGATAGTGTGCCGCTTGGGAAGCGTGGCGGCGCTCCCGCCCGAGGGTTCGGATCCCACATACAGACCGGTTCCCGCTCACTGGCTGAGCGAGGCGCGGGAGCAACGCCGAGGCTTGCGATCCCGTCGCCGGTCCCCGGTCCGGTACGGGGGCAACACTGAGGGTTGCGATCCGTTGCCGGACACGGAAAAAAGACAAAAGACAAAAAAAAAAAAAAAAGAAAACATTATTGCTGGATTTTTTGTATCATGTATTACTTTCTCACTCCTCTGCCACTCTAGTTCTCATATTTCAGGTAATCGACCAAAAAAACACATTAAATAACTGATGTTAATTTTTTTTAAAAAAAACCAACAAATGCAGTTTAAGAAAAATAAAAGAAATAAAAAGTTTGGACCATGTGAAATACACACTTAGTCCAAAGTCTCCAGTACTCTTTAAATAAAAGAAATAAATAGGAGCTACAAAGGAGTAGAAATCAGAATGATCCAACCAGCAATTTAGATTTTTTTCTAAAGTTTACTGATTCCCTGGCATGGGGATAAAAATATTCTGTGAACAGTTCCAAACAGAACAACCTTAGCAAGTTATGTTTCCAGGTATGGGTGAAATATAAATTCCCAACACAAAAGCAATCGTTCAAGTTTCCTCTATCTATTTTTATCCTCAACACGAAGCATTAGAAATGCCTTTCTTCCAAGGGGAAATTTCAGCTAGTTCAACCTGCCTGCCTAGCTCCTCACTGAAACCTGGCACAGTGGCTTAATAATTATCTCAGCCAGTTCCTGGAGTACCTTTCAGATCTATCCCTTAGTCCTGCTTTTATCTTAGTACAATGAAATGTAACTATGGAAACACAGGATTCAGAGTTATATTTTTCTCTTATAAATAAAGAGAGCAGACTTTTATGTCATTTAGGGTCAACTTTTATTTTTTTAAAGAATGGAAAAAATAAGCATTTAAGTGGAAAAGAATAAAAAGACAATTATATTTATAAAATCTAGGATAGATTTTCTTCCTAATTACAAGGAAGGGCACATTTCAGTATCTCGTACAGCTTTCTAGTGGCCAGAGGGACGTGGCCTTCTTCAAATCCTCACGTGGCCCTGGCGATGGCAAAGCAGAGGAGGGCCTGGACTTGCAGCACTCACTTGCATGTGGGCAAGAGAGAAACCTACATCGAGACAAGAGAGGCTGAACACCACCCCATTCCTAATGTACTACATGCTCTTGAAGCTAGAAAGTCAAATGAAATATTCCAGCAGGTAGCATTATCATACCAAAAACACAGACTCCTTAATAATGTCATAATAAAAAGTCATCTAAAAATAATATTCTTGTGCTAACCACATGTCACAAATATGGCCACTGTCCAATGTAGAATATGACTCGATTTTCATTAGCAATAAGTAAATATAAATACATCAGACTCACAGGGATCCCTCACCTCGTAAACAGGTAGACCCTGTATTGACTTTTCACTGCAATACCTGAAGCATGGTCCTTTACACCTCAGCTCCAGGCTTTTCGTCACTCTAAGGGCAAGAGCAACTTCAACTGTTGGTCCAAAATGAACATTCAATAAATAAAAGTTTATTTTTTGGCTATTTTTGTTATTTTCATCATTTACCTGGGGAGGAACATTGAAAGGCCAAAATGTTAATGGTGGTTCTCTCTTGGGGGTGGGATTGAGATATTTTTTCTTTTCATAAATCTGTGCTTTTCTATAGTTCTCAAATTTTCTGCAATGAACATTTTAATGCCTCAGTAATCATTTTTTTACAAATCAAGATGCTAGGGCTGGCCCATGGCTCACTTGGGAGAGTGTGGTGCTGATAACACCAAGGCCATGGGTTCGGATCCCTATATAGGGATGGTCGGTTAGCACACTCGGGAGAATGTGGTGCTGATAACACCAAGGCCATGGGTTCGGATCCCTATATAGGGATGGTCGGTTAGCACACTCGGGAGAATGTGGTGCTGATAACACCAAGGCCATGGGTTCGGATCCCTATATAGGGATGGTCGGTTAGCACACTCGGGAGAATGTGGTGCTGATAACACCAAGGCCATGGGTTCGGATCCCTATATAGGGATGGTCGGTTAGCACACTCGGGAGAATGTGGTGCTGATAACACCAAGGCCATGGGTTCGGATCCCTATATAGGGATGGTCGGTTAGCACACTCGGGAGAATGTGGTGCTGATAACACCAAGGCCATGGGTTCGGATCCCTATATAGGGATGGTCGGTTAGCTCACTCGGGAGAGTGTGGTGCTGATAACACCAAGGCTATTGGTTCGGATCCCTATATAGGGATGGCCGGTTGGCTCACTTGGGAGAGCATGGTGCCGACAACACCAAGTCAAGGGATAAGAACTCCTTACCAAAGGATAAGATCTCCTTATTGGTCATCTTTAAAAAAAAAAAAAATCACGATGCTGTCCAGAATAAATGTTATAATCAGATTCTGAAGAAAAACTGTCCTGGGTGTAGTAGATTATGTCCCCCCAAACTCCCTGAAGCTTGAATTGTGTCCTCCAAGTTTTATGTATTAGAAACTTAGCCCCCACTGTGACTGTTAAGAGGGTGGGAAATCCTATTATGGTTACTGAAAGGTAGAACCCTGAAGAGGTGATTGGACTGTAGGACCGTGCAGTAGTAAATGGATTAAAAATGGTGGTCAGGGGTATGGTTCTGCGGGCTTCAAAAGAAGAGAGAGGAGAATTTCTCTCTGCTCTCCACTTCCACCATCTTGCAATGTGAGACCACTGGGTCACTGTCACCATCACCAGATGGACTATGGATTTCCCAGCCTCAGAAACTAAAAGCAGTAAACGTCATTTTTACTTATAAATCATCCATTTTCAGGTATTTTGTTATAAGCAACATAAATGGCCTAATACACTGGGCAAGCAATAATTCCTGCTAAGGACAGTTTGAGGTACAAGTCCTGAGCCATTTCTCCAGAGTCCCAGGGATCAGCGCAGGAAATTCAGTGCCACAGACCACTGGCTCAGCTGCAATTCTGCTGGGGAAAAGAGGTGCAGGGAAGGCCGGGCACCACAGTCCTGCAGGTAGCTGGGTTCTCACTGTAGCCCCCAGCTGGCCCTCACCTGTTAGAGTGGCTCAGTTCAGAGGAAAGCAACATGTCCTTGTACTATGCTGTCCTCGCCAAGCGATCAGAAGCTCAGAAGCTCTGGGGCTAGGCCTGTGTACAGTGTTCTTCTACAAGTACCCAAGCACCTCTAACATGTAGCCAGTATTGAGAACTACTACCCTAGCAGGTCCATGAACCTTTAAGTACCAACCCCCACAAAAAGGAGAGAACCAGGGCTGGCCAGTTAGGTCAGCAGGTTACAGCACAGTGTTATAACACAAAGGTAATGGGTTTGGATCCCCACACCAACCAACCACCAAAACAAAAAACTAGTCAGAATTTCAGTTCTCGGGCCAGCCCGGTGGCGCACTGCTACAGTGCGCCGCTTGGGAGTGTGGCGGCGCTCCCGCCGAGGGTTCGGATCCCACATACAGACTGGTTCCCGCTCACTGGCTGAGCGAGGTGCAGGTGCAGCACCGAGGGTTGCGATCCCGTTGCCGGTCCGGTATGGGCGCGACACTGAGGGTTGTGATCCGTTGCCGGACACGAAAAAAGACAAAAAGGAAAAAAAAAAAAAATCAGGGTCTCAAAGAGATATTTGTACACCCATGTTCATAAGCAGCATTATTCACAATAGCCAAGAGTTGGAACCAACCCAAGTGTCCATCATCAAATGAGTGGATACAGAAAATGTGGTTTATCTACACAATGGAATACTATAAAAACAAATGAAATACTGCCATTTGCAACATGGATGGA
>NW_007726523.1:267826-308478 GCF_000696425.1 Galeopterus variegatus
TATCTGCAACTGTTTGAGGAACCTCCATACCATTTTCCACAGAGGCTGCACCATTTTGCAATCCCACCAACAATGTATGAGAGTTCCTTTTTCTCCACAACCTCGCCAGCATTTATCATTCAGAGTCTTTTGGATTTTAGCCATCCTAACTGGGGTGAGATGGTATCACAGTGTAGTTTTGATTTGCATTTCCCAGATGCTGAGTGATGTTGAGCATTTTTTCATATGTTTGTTGGCCATTTCTATCTTGCTTTTAAACAGATTACAATCCAGTTAGGAAGCACAGTGCCTGGAACATTAACAGGTGCTTAACAAAGACAACAAAGACAGACAGAGGACTGGAGGTCAGACAGAAGAGAAGGAAGGGAAGGAAGAGAAGGAAGGAGGGAGGGAGGGAAGAGGAGGAAGGGAGTGTGGGAGGGAGAGAGGGAAAGAGGGAAGGAAGCAGGGAGGGAAGGAAGGAGGGAGGCAGAAACAAGAATACAAAAATGGTAAAATTATACAAAATGTGATCAGTGCAATAAGAAAGGTATGAAGTGTTCCTGGAGTTTAGAAGGTAAAGACATTGCTCCCAGCAGAAGAATCATGAAAGGCTTCATGAAGACAGAATTATATGCTGGTCCTGAAAGATGGGAGGATCCCCCAGTCTATCCTTTCACCTAATGAAGAACTGGGCTGCTGGTATTATGGCAGCCTCGAAACATAGTCTTATGACATGACCTAAAACAAACTTTATGCGAAGAAAAAAGAAGCGTTAACTTTTAAATATCCTTCCCTCCTAGAAATCTGACATCTAAATCTTACTGAAATGTTAGAAACTAGTACTCAGTTTTCTGAGCTACAGTGGATTCAACAAAAAGAAGCGTTAACTTTTAAATATCCTTCCCTCCTAGAAATCTGACAACTAAATCTTACTGAAATGTTAGAAACTAGTACTCAGTTTTCTGAGCTACAGTGGATTCAACAACAAAAAAATCTTTTTCCTCCATTCTCTCACCATATGTAGAGGTTTTCCTAAAATGGTCAACTTGGAACTGAAAGTCCTTAGAACTTCACTCCTTTAGAGGCTGCATCTTTACCCAGCAAAGAAAAAGTAGTGTTGCTATATGTGGGATGTACTCAATTTTTATCTACTCATTCTACAAAACCAGTTCAATTTAGTCAACCAATCTCACAGAAATTTTAATAGCCTTGCATGTCAAAAACTCCAGGATGGAAAAGAGATGAGTCATTTAACTCTAATACATATGCAATTGTTTTGCAAGCAAATTGGCACAAGTTCCATTTTCTTTAAGACCTCCATGATTTGATCCAATTGAATAAAAGTATAAAGAGAAACAAATTTAAATTTTGGAAAAACTCTAAGGTGCTCTAGGATACTTTCCTGGTCCTCTTCCTACCCCTTCCCCATGCATCTGCTACATGTTAACAACACTAAAACAACAGAAGACAACTATAAACAACATTTCCTGCAAGGAAGACATAAGACATTCTGGTGCATATCTTAGTAACAGATGCTTCAGTACATCTAAAATCCACTATTCAGGAAAGCAGTGATGATATATTTCATTGTAAAACAACAGAGAAATATAAGTTATACTTGATTTGTTTTTATATCTAATAGCTCTTCAAGGCCACTCTAGTTCAAGTTCATTATTCTTCAACACTCTTGCTGTCACTGAGCACAATATACTTTAGAGTCTGAGAGTCTAACCATTTGCAATGGAAATGAAGTCTCACAGAGGCTGTATTGGAATGCTACATACATTCACAGGATCAGAGAATACTAGCAATCATTGAGTTGAATCTCACTTCAAATATATACATAACTTGCCCAAGCCAGTATAGCCAGTCATTGGCAGACAGACCAGAGCCCAGGTTTCTGTATTGCCAGTTATAACAGACACATATACACACTTTCATAGCCAGCACCACCACAGCTATCATGGTGAGGATATGATGTTTTCTGTTAAACAAAGAAGTCCTGACTTAAACACGAATCTTGAGTGTCTTCCTGGTAGACGGACAAGGAAAAAATGAATGGTTCGTGGACACTTTTCTACACTAAGCTTGTTTTTTATTTCGGAGAGGAGTTTAAAAGTTTCTGTCATCTTTTATCTGATGGGCTGGTATGCTCTTCTTTTTCGTGGTGAGAATTGCTCAACCTAAGCAGTTGCTACATTTTCCCTTCACTTACGTAGTAGGTATTTTCCTAGACTAAGTTTGGTTTAGTTTGGTTATGGGAGCAGTAGCGGTGATGGTGGTGTTAATAATTAAGAAAATAATAACAGTCAATGTAACTGAACACATTGTGCAGAGCACTGTTCTAAGAACTATACATATATTGACTCCCTCAGTCTTTCAACACTAAGGCATTATCTTCACTTATAAATGAAGAAACTGAAGGGAAGAGAAAGTTAACAGCCGGTGACAGAGCCAAAGAGAGTCTTCCCATATTCTGCCTAAAGCAATTGGATATAACACTGTTTCTGGAACAGAAAACAGAGACAAAATCCATTGCAGGACATTTTTCCTAAAAAGATCAACTAAAGTCCTGCTATCACCATTCAGAGCAATGCTTCTTAAATTTGAATATGTATGTAATTATTCAGGAATCTCATTGTAATGCAGATTTTAAAAAAAAATTCAAATCATGGGTGGGGCCTGAGATTTTGCAATCCTAACAAGCTCCCAGGGTACCCAGAGCAATGCTTCTTAAATTTGAATATGTATGTAATTATTCAGGAATCTCATTGTAATGCAGATTTTTTAAAAAAATTCAAATCATGGGTGGGGCCTGAGATTTTGCAATCCTAACAAGCTCCCAGGGTACGCTGATGTTGCTGATCAGCAAACCACATGGAGCAACAAGGGATTAGAGCATGGAAATTATTTGTTATGGAGAAAGCATTATTGTTTAAATAATTTTACATATAGGAGGAAAATACTGTTAATGAACCTACAGATTCAACCTAGGTAGGGGTCAAAAAATCAACCATATATATTGCAAACTTTGTCATTCCAATCACTGTTTCCTTCTCTCAAGATGTACCAGCAGAGTTAAAAGAGAACTCCCATCTCCTCTTACCAGTCATGGCAGATGAGTTTTCAGGAAAAGACCTCACAGGGGGACAATATGTAAAATACAGCTGAATGCAGGGCTTGGACTAATGACTACATAATTAAATTGATGTAAAACAACAGGATTATATGCATTTCAAGTGCTGCATATCTCCTTCCCCTCTCCCCCGCATAACAAAAATTCCTATAGTTGGCAGTTTTTTATGACAAACTTTTTAATTGGTTAGGATTTAACATATGTAACTCTAAATCATCAAAGAAGCTTTAATTGGTCTTTGAAGGGTGGAATCCACTCTGTTACCCAAATATATTACCTTCCTAAAACCCATTAAGAAGCTGGTTTGCTCTCATCTGGATTTCAAACAGCCTGGTTCTATGAACTCTAGTCTACTTAATATTAAAGAAAGTGAAGTCAAGCACATTCAAATCTCAAATCAAAGATTTTGACCTTTGGGGGAAGCTCTAAATACCTAAAAGCATCTTAGCTGCTGATATGAACTGAACCGTGTTGTCCCCTCCCCAAATTCATATGTTTAAGTCCTAACTCTCAGTATCTCAAAGTGTGACAGTATTTGGAGACAGGGTCTTTGAAGAGGTAATTAGGTTAAAAAGGTGTCATTACAGTAGGACCCAACCCAATATGACTGGTGTCCTTATTAATTTAGACACAGACACACACAGAGTGATGACCATGTGAAGACACAGGGAGAAATCTGCAATCCAAGGAGAGAGGCTTCAGGAGAAACCAAACAGGTGGACACCTTGATCTCAAACTTCTAGCCTCCAGGACTGTGAGAAAATAAATTTCTGATGTTTAGGCTGCCACCTAATGTATGGTACTCTGTTATGACAGCCCTAGCAAACTAATACATTTGCTTTTTGCTTTGATTCTGAGGATGTATTGCACATACTATTCATTATTAACACTATACATTGGGGCATGGGAAAGTCTATGGGGAGTATTAGAAGGCCTCCTCAAGGTACCAAATTACCTTGTTTTGCATATACTTAATGATGCAAGGTATTCTATATCACCATACATATTTCTGTCCAGTGACATTTAGACTATGCCACACCACAGCTATCTGAAAGCCCACCTAGGTTTAAATTTTGGTGCTGCAAAAATTCCCTGAACTTGTGAAGACAAGAGAACATACAGAATGTTGATGAGGTTGGGGGGAAGACGGAAAAGGAATGGTAAAGGGACATGAAAAGCAACTACATTGTACATTGATAAAATAAAAAAATAAATTTTGGTGCTGTTGTTTAATTAGCTGTACAATCTCCAATTTTACCCCCTCCCATCTGTAAAATGGGTACCTACCTCATAAAGTCGTCACAAAGATTATACGAGATAATATATTTCATAACAGACACTGTCTGACCAGCTCTTGCAGCATATACTAGATGCCTATCAGCCCTGGTTATTAGATTTATCAAAGAAAGTCAAAGTTCTCCTCTCTTATGAACAAGCTTTAGCAGCTTGACAGTAAGTTGAAAGATTAGAAAATCATAAAAACTGATACTTGTACTTTCAAACGTTTATACTGATTTAAATCATATAAAAGCTCATTCATTCACCAATCCTTAGATGTGAGACAAAGACCATTTCTTTGAGAATGGTCTACTGAGTGGAGTTGTGACTGTCTTCTTCTAGGTAAACTATACTATGATGCATTATCAATTTTCAGTTTCTGTTTCTTTAAGGAGGATCAAGAACTAATAGATCATTAAAAAACAATCTGAGTGCAGAAGCCTCCTATATTTTTATAATCTCCCTCCCTTTTGTATTTAATTCAACAGAAATACTTTTTAGCGCAGTGGTTCTCAAATCACCACTGGAGGGTTTGGTAAAACAGATTTCAGGGTATTACCCCCAGAACTTCTGATTCAGTAGGTCTGGGGTGGAGCCTGAGAATTTGCACTTTTTTGTGTGTGTGTGTGACCGGTAAGGGGATCGCAACCCTTGGCTTGGTGTCGCCCGCACCGCCCTCAGCCCGTGAGCACACCGGCCATCCCCATATAGGATCCCAACCCGTGGTGGGAGCGCTGCTGCGCTCCCAAGCGCCGCACTCTCCCGAGTGCGCCATGGGGCCAGCCCAGAATTTGCACTTTTTTGTGTGTGTGTGTGACCGGTAAGGGGATCGCAACCCTTGGCTTGGTGTCGCCCGCACCGCCCTCAGCCAGTGAGCACACCGGCCATCCCCATATAGGATCCCAACCCGTGGTAGGAGCGCTGCTGCGCTCACAAGCGCCGCACTCTCCCGAGTGCGCCATGGGGCCAGCCCAGAATTTGCACTTTTAACAAATTTCAATAGGACGCTTATGCAGCTGATCTGGGAGCCACACTTTGAGAACTCACCTTCACTGATTCTGTCTCCCATAGAAAGCACATTATTCAGTATTCACATTTCATCGATTTATATAATATTTAATTAAATTCCATATTTAAGGACAAATACTACTGATTCTTGGTAACTTACAACTCAACTGGGAGGGATGAAAGTGATTGGGCATCCCAACTGGGATGTCTATGGACACTGGACCCTTCATGGGCATCGGCTGACTTGTCTCAAAGAGAGAATAGAGCGCACTAGTTAATACAACAAATTGGTTAATGGAGATCCGCTAAGAAAACTTCAACAGCAATAAGTTGATGCTTTTAACTTTCCTGCATTCACCCAACACAAAGGAGAAAAGAATTATGAGCTAGAAATACATGGTTTTCTAATAATTACATACTTATTAAAGATTTTTCTCATTACTTGGCATCTCAGGCAGTAACTATGTTACTATACAGGGTGATCAATCTGGTTTTAATTTGTAGGTATAAAAATTCCCTGTTGAGACTTGACACATGAGCCTTTCTGCCTTTACAACTGACATTCTCTGAGAAATCACAAGGTAATTTATTATTCAATATTTTATGTGACTTTAACTTTCTTTTACAACCTCACCTTGTTTTCTAGGAGGAGTTTAAATTAATTGATCCATACTCTTAAGAGTCCTTACAGATGCAAACCCAAGAAGTGGCACTTACTTCTGCCTTTCTGGGTTCGCTATGCCCCCAATCCACTTTCATTCAATTAAATAACAAGCGTATATGCTACAACAGAAGTTATTAACCCCCTACAGCTCTCGGATATCCAGCTGCACTAATGAACCAAAAAGAGATTAACCAATTGTGACAGTAGCGGCTGCCCCTTGTCTCTCATTCCTCCCCAACTTAACTCCCCTGCCCAAACCACACAGGCATTGGAAGGCAGCAGAACCCAAGGCCATAAACACACACAAATGCACGTACATATACAAACACTCATACACACATATACATGAAATTCCAGCTCAACTTCACTTTCAAAATCTAAAGAAAACCTAACTTATTTATAAAATATATACTCCATAATGTTAGCATCTGACTTGTTTTATGCTTGCTTCTTTTCTTGATGAAAAGAAATGAAAGCTATAAACTCCGGGGGGCGGGGGGAGCCCCTATCCTTAGCCTTAGCAAACAAAATTACTATGAAGAAAATCAAAAACAATCTGCAAAGAGATATTAGCATTAATGAGAATTTAGCAAAGTGACTGCCTATAAGATCAGTATATATGTATCATCCAGCTGCCAAAAAAAAAAAAAACAGTATATACTAAAGTTAATAGCATTTCTAAGCTACAACAAAAAAGACTCAAAAAATGCAACTTTATTTAATTTTTTTTAAAGATGACCGGTAAAGGGATCTTAACCCTAGACTTGGTGTTTTCAGCACCACACTCTCCCAAGTGAGCTAACCGGTCATCCCTATATAGGGATCCGAACCTGTAGCCTTGATGTTTTCAGCACCACACTCTCCCAAGTGAGCTAACCGGTCATCCCTATATAGGGATCCGAACCTGTAGCCTTGATGTTTTCAGCACCACACTCTCCCAAGTGAGCTAACCGGTCATCCCTATATAGGGATCCGAACCTGTAGCCTTGATGTTTTCAGCACCACACTCTCCCAAGTGAGCTAACCGGTCATCCCTATATAGGGATCCGAACCTGTAGCCTTGATGTTTTCAGCACCACACTCTCCCAAGTGAGCCACAGGCAGGCCCAGAAAATGCAACTCTGAATGACCACTTGTGGTATATTAATGCAACTGACTACCATACAGCAATGAGAATGAACAATCTACAACCACAACTAGATGGTCACAAAAATAACACTGAGCAAAAGAAGCTAGATATGGAAGAGCCCACCATCTGTGGTTTCACTTACATAAAGCACCAAAATAGGCCAAACTGATCCATGATTTCAGAAGTCAGGACAGTGGAAGCCCTCAGGGGATGGTAGTAACAGGAAAGGAACTCCAGCAGGGCTTCTAGGGAGCTGTGAATGTTGTTTCTTGACAGGTGCTTAATTTGAAAATTCAGCAAGCTGGACACTCACAAATACAGAAAAATGCATGTATCATATCATACTTCTATCAAAAACATTTAAAGATAACAACTTGCAAAAAAAAAATTTTTAAGTACCTAGGTAAAAAACTAACCAAAGATGTATAAGAACTTTACAAAGACTTTTTTATGTAAAATTTTTATTATTAAAGAAGACCTAAATAAACTGAGATATACTATATTCTTGGATTACAAAATCCAATTCTGTAAAGATATCAGTTCTTTTTACACTGAGCTATCCACCCAATGCAATCCCAACATTGCTCATTTAACGGTAATCTGTAAGAATGACCAAGCCACCCCTACAGCAGAACACAATGGGGAAACTGGCCCTACAGTTATCAGTAATGCAGACAATGTGGTACTGCCTCAGAGGTAAACAAACAGAATACTGGAACAGAACAGAGAGCTCAGAAAATGATCCTCAGCTATCTGGAAACCTGGTATGGCAGAACCAGTATCACAGGTCAGTGACGAAAGCTGGAATATTCAATAAACAGTGCTAAGGCAACAGGTTATCTATATCGGGTAAAATAAATCCCTACCTCATACCATTTTTTTAAAATATCAATTTCAAGGATTAAGATGTGAAATGTAAAACTTTTAAACTTTTAGAAGAAAATACAAGATTATTTTATAAGCATGGGTAGGAAAGGACTTTTTAAAACAAGACACGTAAGGCATTAAACTTAAAGGTAAAGAGTTAAACTTCAGTATTTTAAAAACCAGAATTTCTGATAACCAAAAAAAAAAATTAAAACCAAGTGGAAAAGATATCTGTATACAACGAAAGATTAAAATAAGTAATATATAGGGTTGGCCAGTTACTTCAGTTGGTTACAGCACAGCCTTGTAACACCAAGGTCAAGGGTTTGGTTCCTTGTACAGGCCAGCCACCGAAAAAAAAAAAAAAAAAAAAGTAAGTAACTCCTAGGAATCAATTAGAAAAAAGGCAAAAAATGAGCAAACTGGGCAAAAAGAGAATAGGCACTTTACAACAGAAAACAAATGAATGGCCAATAAATATATGGAAAGATGTTCAGTCTTCTTAGTTATGAGAGAAATGCAAATTAAAACCACAATGACATATCATTTCACATGTTCCAAATTAGTAAAAAGTTTAGGGCCGGCCCGGTGGCGCACTCGGTAGAGTGCAGGGCTTGGGAGTGTGGCGGCGCTCCCGCCGAGGGTTCGGATCCCATATAGAGTCTGGTCCGCTCACTGGTTGAGCGTGGTGCGGGCGTGACACCGAGGGTTGCGATCCCGTTACCGGTCACGAAAAAGGACAGAAAGGAAAAAAAAAAAAAAAAGAAAGTTTAAAGTCTGATAATATTAAGTAGCATCATTATCATATACTACTGGTGGTAATATAACCACTTGGGAAAATAATTTTACATATACACAGTAAAGTTTAACATGCACATATACTATGCACAGCAGCATTGTTCATACAAGCCCAAAACTGGAAGTTACCCAAATGTCCATCAACAATGAAAGGATAAACTGTAGTATATGCATACAATGGAATACCATACAGCAGCAAAAGTCAATACAGCTACATGCATCAATATGGATGAATGAATCTCAAAAACAAAGTTGATTCTAGAGGTGGTTGTACAAATGCATACACATTTACCAAAATTCAAACTGTATTCTTAAAATGGGTATATTTTATTATAATGTAAATTATACCCCAATAAAGCTATCCCCCAAACAGCTGAGCAAATAAAGTGGGAAAAAAAGTTCAAAAAAAATATCATTTCATTTATAAAAAGAGGCTGGCCAGTTAGCTAAGTTGGTTAGAGAATAGTCTTGTAACACCAAGGTCATGGGTTCAGACCCCCATACCAGCTAGCTGCCCCCTCCCCAAAAGATATCAAAACCAAGCAAACACAAAATTAAATGTAGCTAAATAATTTTAAAAGTTAAGGGAAAGAAATATACAAAATTCAGGACAGACATTTCCTTTTACAAGTACAACGAAAAGAATAGAATTAAGAAAAAGGCCATACAAGAGACAAAAAGTACAAGCTGGTTAGTGATATAAGGTACTTACATGTTTTCTTAACAGTTAAAACCAAATATATAAGTTATATACTCTTTATTATACAGGAAATGTTTCAAATTTTTTAAAATAAAGAAAAATTTAAATAGTTCCATTTCACAGAGGTCAACTTAAAGAGAACAAATCCCTTTTAGCAAAATTTGATAATAACAATTAAGGCTAGCTACTTTGTTTGCTTTCAGTTTCCTCCTTAACTTCTAAATATTAAAACTTCATTGCCTTTTAAATTTTCTGAATTTGGTGATATTCTTGGAAAATATACCCCTAAGTTATTAAGGGCTAAAGGCTATGATACATTCAACCTCTCTCAACGAGTTCAAAAAATAAATTTTATTTCACAAAGAGATAATGAAAAAGCAAATACAACAAAGGTTTAACACGTGTAAGTCTGCTATTCTTGCAACTTGATATTTTTTGTAAATTAAAAAAGAATTAAAACTGTGTTGCCCAAGGAGAGACTAAAAACCCAGCACAGGAAGCATCAATTGAAACTGAGACTACACTTTTTACGCCTCTATCCTATTTTTTCTATTCTATTCATTTTTTATTGCAATGGATCACACAACTGAGTTCCCTCCTTCCCCTCTGACTGGTTTCAGCCTGAGAGATAACAGAATGACTAGACTGGAGCATCAGAACAGGCTTAACTTGAAAAGATTCATTATTAAAGTATCCTGGGCTAAAATTAATTGCCATCAAGTAGTCAAGTAGTTTCATATGACACTGAAAAGGGTGGCGCTTTGGGACAGAACACTGTAGTCTCACAAATTTCTGACTGTTTTCTCTGGGGAATAAGAAATACAAAAAGTCAAATGTCTCCCAACTTCAGAAAAAAATGACAGAATTCAATTCATTCTCTCAACACTACAGATTTTCTAAAGGCAGACAAGTTACACTTCATTAAAGGGAAACATTTTGGTTCCCAAACTTGACACGGTGTCAACCATGGATCTTCTTTGACCTCTTTTACAGTACAGAAGGGCTATATGATAGCAGACAAACATAAGCTCTCTGAAACCAAAATCCACCCTCTAATAGATATTTCTCAAATATATCTTTCAACTAATGATAAACAGCCTTTTACTTTCTTTACAACATAATATGCAATGTGAATACACAAGTAAAATGTACAATATATACCATGACCTAAGGACAAATAAGAACAGATGAGAGGGGAATGCATACCACCTTTAAAAACATGCTGAAACTACCACCATACTTCACAGCTTGTTAGAAATTTACATTAGTCTCCTCTGGGTCAGAAAGGCACTTTGCATAGAAAAATTTACTGTGCCCTAGTTTGCCATAAGTATAAATCTTTTAGGAAAAAGTCACTGGAGTGCACCATAGCTCATTGATAAGTTAATTACTAGTGAGACAAAGCATGTGACCAATGGCTTTGGGGAAGGCTCTGCTTAATATTTATCATAGTAACCACAGTGGCCTTCCTGCTATGAATTAAAGCCAATTGCAATATTTTAATTCCGGCTATTGAGTGATTAGAGAAACACTAGGTAGTTGCTGATATATTTCAGCACTTTAATATAAACAATTATAACAGTCTGGAGACCTTGACTGTATACAGGGTCTCTAAATGTATTTTTTGTTAGCGCAGGTCTCCTAAAGAAAGAAAAAGGCAGCAGGATAAGAAAAATAAAACATGCTTCTAAACACAATCATAAAATATACCTGAGACCACTGTTCTTAATTTTCTAGAGTTGTGGAAACCTTCGAAATTTTGATCAAAGAAATGAACTCTCAGCCCTGGAAATTGCACATGCATAAACACACACATCATTTTACATTTAATTTCAGAGGGTTCACTGATCCCACCGTAAAATGCCAGGCACCACATGGATTGTCATATTACTGCATACAAGGTAAAAACAAAAAAGAGTGCTAGCTCAAGCTTTTATGTCTAAAGAACGACAAATTAAAAGGCCAAAATTAAACTGAGTTAAAAGATGACAAATCCTCAAAATGCTCTACATTACCAGTGGACAGGTAACAATTACAATGGTTTTTACATTCAAAAAACTCAGTTATTAACTAACGTGATATATTTTTTACAAAATGCAGTCACAAACATTTTAGCTAGCTCCCTTCTTTCTAAATAAAGACTCACACTAAGACAATTATTAATTACAACCAATTTACTGGGCACTGACAACTCAAGAGTCTGTTGAAAACAAAAACTACTGACCCAAATAGTTTTCCTAGGATATAGTCTGTAGCATACTGCTCTAATTGTTTAACTTCACTCTTGTTCTTTTGTAAATCCTTGTTCAAGTATAAATTACATCTGACAGTCTCAGAGTGTGGGATATCTGATCTTTTCTGTTGATCTTCATAAATACAAAGTTACAAATCTTTGCTTCCTCACATGTAAGTAAAAGAAGAGCTGAGTAAACTTATTCAGTTGTAGCAAACTGGAGGGGATTTGAACAAATCTGAGTGCAAATTTTTTATATCTGATTAGAGAAACGTAAGATTAAAAATATAATTACTCAAATACATGTGCTGTTATAAAATTATTTATTAATGGATTACCAAATAAAGCACTGTAATTATGGATTTCGCTGGTCAAATTTACCCTTTTACACTCTTTAGGACCAACAGATAGTAGAACATGTACACAAACACACAGTCCGTTCTTATACTCTATTTGCTGGATGAGTGCCACACAAAATTTTAACAAAAGCATTATTTATTCAACAGTCGAGCATCTGACAAAATTACAAAGCAATCACTATCCCTCAGTCTTAGAAATTTATCTTTAATAAATAGTCCTCAAATACTTTGTAATCATGCCTTAAAAAATCCAAATGAAACACACAGAAAAATACTTAAAGATATTTAGAAATAACCCTTAAACACCTACCTAGAAAAACATCTTAAAAGAATTTCTCAAAAGAATACAATACGGGGGCCGGCCCGTGGCTCACTCGGGAGAGTGTGGTGCTGATAACACCAAAGCCACGGGTTCGGATCCCATATAGGGATGGGGATGGCCGGGTGAGCGTGGTGCTGACAACACCAAGTCAAGGGTTAAGATCCCCTTACCGGTCATCTTTAAAAAAAAAAAGAATACAATACTATGGACCGTAAATGATTAAGTATATGGGATATCACAAACCCATGTTAGTACACCGAAGTACACCTAGGGAGCTGTACTTTTATATAACACTTTGCCAGCTACCCACTTCTTTGTGTGTGGGCTCTGATGCAACTCTCCCATGCCTCATTTTTCTTTTGATAACAGTTTTGTTGAGATATAATTCACATACTATACAATTCATCCATTTAAAGTGTACAATTCAATGGTTTTTAGTATGTTCACAGGCTATGCAGCTGTTACCATCACAACTTATTGTTGAACATTTTCAACACTCCCAAAAAGAAACCCCATATCCATCAGCAGTCACTCTCCATTTCCCTCCAACCCCCCCAGGCCGAGGCAACACCAGTTTACTGTCTCTATGGATCTGCCTACTCTGGATATTTCTATCAATGGAATTATATAATATGTGGTCATTTATGACTGGCTCCTTTCACTTAGTATAATGTTTTTGAGGTTCATCAATGTTGTAACACATATCACTATGCCATTTTTTTAGTAAATTCCATATACCATACTGTACAAATATACCATATTTTATTTATCCACACATCAATGGGTGAACATTTAAAGCCTCCTTTTCTAAAATCTTTTCTTCTTAAAAAAATTTTTTAGCCTTCCAAAAATATTTTTATATACAACTTTTCTAGAAACAATTTGGCAATTTGTATTTAAAAATAAAATGTACATATTCTTTTATTAGGTTTCCACTTCAAAAAATTTATATTAAGAAAATAATTGGTTAAGAAGGCAAAGATTAATATACAATTGATGCTTACTGGAGTACTGTTTATAGTGAAAAATTAGAAACATCCTAAATGTCCTGGGGACTGCGTAAATCCATTATCATTCATCCATATAATGAAATCAATATAGTAGTTAAAAAGAACAAGGTAGGCACACATGTATTCACATGGAAAGGAAGGCATTATTCTGTTAAGTTAGAAAGCAAGTTAGAAAACAGCTCAAATATGAGAGGTCTTCAAAAATTCGTGGAATGATTCACATTATCTTTCAATTCCATTTTTCCTTGAACTTTTTGAAACACCCTTGTAGATGGTCTTATTTATGCAAAATTATATGTATACACACATATACACAGGTGTCTGTATACACATCCATATTCTCTCACTTTCTCAAAGAATACACTACAAACTTTTAGAAATGTTTGTCCTTAGAGAGTAAAAAGGAAGGAAGCAGGTTTCTTGTTTGATTATTCGGTAGTTACTCTCTCAATCAGGGAAAAAAGCAAAAACAACAACAACAAAAAATCCTTTAAAGTCCCTGTGTAATCAGTATCACATAACTGAAATTACAAAAATTCTCTGGAAACTAATTTAAAACAATCAGATCAGCATTTTTTGAGCAGGCATATGGTTCAAGAATACATCATCCCCCTTTTGGGAGGAAGGCGGGTAGTTTAAGTTCTTCACAAATCCCCTCATCCATTAGACTTGGAATAGTTGCTCAATAAATATGGCTGACTAATCATGCTACCAGTATTACATTTTAAGCATAACACACAGCATAATTTAAGATATAATATTAGGCTTCTTGGAAATACTTTTCTTAGTTTTCACTCTAATTACCTGATTTTGCATTATTTTCAACATTATATCTTCCTTTATATTTAAGGACATTTTCACATAAGGTAAAATGATATTGATTCTATAACCAAAGCTAAATTGGCTATTACATACATTTTTACAGGATTTTCATAGAATTCCTTAAATTCAGAATCACTGAATATGACAGTTAATCTCAATTTACAAACCAGATCTGGTTTCCACAGACGTAAAAGTTAACAGGATCCTTCAATTAGTGGCCAAGCCAGGATTAGAACCAAGAACCTGGGTTTCCACTTGTTTTTATTTAAACACAACAACAGCAACAAATCTATTCTACCAATTCATTTAACAGCCACTCTGCTTTCTTTCATTACTGAAGCCCTCAGTTGAGTAACTGACAGGGCAAAGTAACACACACACACACACACACACACACACACACACACACACACACACACACCCTGATATCTGACCAAATTTCATACACAATGAGCAAAATCTTTCCTATAATTTCCACAAATATACTTAAGTGCTTTTTTTGAGCACAAACAACAATATGCATTTACTATACTGTATGAAATATAAAAAGTAGCCATTTCTGGGTCAAAATTTGTTTTATTTCAGTAAACCAATGGAATCAATCTTAACAATTTGGTTATTTGGATAACAGATGAAGATTAAAGTCATGATTTATTAAACCAAGTGTATGCTAAGTGTATAAGCTGTCAACTCCCTATTTATTGTAACTCCTTACAAAGTCCCCCCAGGATGAGGTTGTACCAATTCAGCGCACTTTGTTTCCTCACATTTACCTGTGCAGTTCATTTATGTCAATTTGGTGTTCACACATCTACACTATTGCTCCAATACATGCAAATTTATTCATCACAATAACCATCGACTTTTATATTTAAAGATGATGCGACTGATAGTGACTGCTATACTTGTTGCTGTGGATCGGTATTCCCCCAAAACTTAGTTCCCTCTGCGACAATGTAAAGAGAGTCGAAAATCCTATTATGGTAACTGAAAGGTGGGGCCTTGAAGAGATGATTAGGTTGTAGGACCACGCCGTACTGAATGGATTAATAATGGTGGTATGGGCATGGTTCTGAAGGCTTTAAAAGGAGAGCACATGAGGAGCTTTCTTTCTCTGCTATGCCATTTTCTGCCATGTGAGACCCTTGTTTTACTGTAAAGTCACCACCAAAGAAAACCCTCACCAGATGTATTCCCTGGACTTTGGATCTCCCAGCCTCTGAAACTGTAAGCAATAAATTTCATTTTCTTATAAATTACCCAGTTCCAGGTATTTTGTTATAAGCAACAGAAATGGACTAAAGCACTTGTACACAGGTTTGCCTGAAAAGACTGCCATATTTTCCACTATTTTTAAAAAGTCTATTAACATTACTTTAAATCTCATAGTCTAGCAATATGAGGGCGGACAGCAAGCAAAGCAAGCAAGCTATCTTAGGTTCACAGTGCCAGGCTCTGTTCTAAACACTGTTCAAGTATTCACTCATTTAACCTACACCCACATGAAGTAAGTACTATAATCCTCACTTATAAATGAGGAGACTGAGGCTTGGAGAGGACAGGTAACTTGTTGAGGGTCACACAGTAATATGTGAAAAAGCTGGGATTTAAGCTCAGACAATCTGGCTCCAGAGTTATATATCTTTAACTACTGCTCTATGCTACCCTTAAAAACTGGGTCCACTGTGAAGAAGGTACAGGAAAATCCAGCATGTGCACACTTTTTCAAAGATTATCATCCATGTAGCTATGAGTGCCACTCGTGTGTGGTCCTTTTCAAATCAATTAGCAAAGTCTTACATCATATACTTTGTGCATAGCGCTATAAAATCAGCCAAGATGGAAACATGAAATCGAAGACAGGATCCCAATATGAAGGAAATTTACCATCTAATTAGGGAGGCACGTTATGCCTAAATAGCAAAGACAGTGTTAGGGTTATCCCAATATTTAAAGACTGGGTGTGTATAGAATATCTGACAGCCAGACAGAGTTGTTTGGGTTTTTTTCCTCTTCACATTGTCATGAAGCTTAACATCATGATAGCTTCACACACTTTTTCAAAAAGCTTTAAAAGAACAGTCTGAGGTCTTGGGCCACCCTTCTCCAGGAAACGTTCATGGAATACATTTTTAATGGTGAAATGTCTCTAAAAGCTGTCACCAAACACTGTTATTGAAGCAGCCTTCTGTCTGATAACCTGACACATAAACAGCTCTTCATATGAAAGACACCTGCTTCTACAAGCTGTTAATCTTTCATCTACAGTTACAATTACACCTTGAACGCAATAAGGTATTTAACCAAAGAATAATCACCAACCATTCTAATCAATTTTAATTTGTCTTTAGTGCCATTAATTTTACTGACTATCCCTGGATAATCATAAAATCAATCTGAATTCTCAAAAGATATTGAAGGGGCTTGCAAAAACTCTGAAAAATTTTCTCTGGCCCTCTGTTCCTCTTAGCCAGAACGTTTTTTCCAATTGCTTTTAAAGAATATCTGTATTTGCATACGGTGTTCTGGACAGCACAAATACAACTCTACATCTAGTAAAACCTAGATACATCAGACTTCTGAGCAACTGAAATTGCTAAGTAAAATGTCCATAAATATCTAAATACACAGTTTGTGCTGATAACATTAGTTCACAAGCTATAAATAGTAAAGATTATTTTCTATAAATGTAGTACAGCTGTTATTTGAATTTTGAGAGGCAAGGACTACAACAAATTAGGTATTTTAATTGCAATTTACTTTTTCTATCAACTATAACTATGTCCAACATTTCAATTTGGACCATTTTACTGAATTCCTTCATCTTCACCTTGAATATATGAGGGTACTTCAAAAAGTCCACGGAAAAACATACTTAAAAGATAATACAAATCTTTCCGTGAATTTTTTGAAGTACCCTAGCATAATTAGTATAATGTCATATTTTCAGTTAATTTCTAACATATGATCTATTTTTGTACTTTAACTGCATTTATTCCATCTAATCCATTGCCAATGATTTTTATTAATCCAAACATTAAATTGATTTTCATCCACTAATTTTATTCAGTATATAAAATTCCAATTATAAAATTATGTGGGCAATGCTAATGTTTTGTGTCATTTATTTCTAAATAAAAAATTACTTGGGGCCAGCCCGGTGGCGCACTGGATACTGCGCCGCTTGAGAAGTGCGGCAGCGCTCCCGCCCGAGGGTTCGGATCCCACATACAGACCGGTTCCCGCTCACTGGCTGAGCAAGGCGCGGGAGCAACACCGAGGGTTGCAGTCCCGTTGCCGGTCCCGGTCCGGTGCAGGGGCGACACTGAGGGTTGCGATCCATTACCGGACACGGAAAAAGACAAAAAAAAAAAAAAAAAAAAAAAAAAAAAAATTACTGTTGTAAGGCGCGATGTTTAAGGAGATACATATATTTTATCATTCATTCAATGTTTACTGTAAGCCTTTGTGTTAGGTATACAATGACAAGTAAAACTGACATGTCAAAAGTTTCACAAGAGCTTCTACAGACATTCTCATTTAATTTAATAGAGTCTGCATGGAAAACTCTATTTTTGAGCCATACCCTTATAAACCATGTAGTCTACGTACATTTGCAAATTGCTCTTTATTAATTGTGCTACATTATGTTTGGGAGCTGCAATGCAAAAAGAGTTTTATAACATATTCAGTTGCCACCAAAAATAAAATTCTCAGAATACCAGATGTTTCTCTGTATGAACGTGTAAGAGTCAAAAGCTGGAAAGCAGGAGAGGAAAGAATGTATTCTTAGAAAAATAAACAGGCTAGAAACAGGCAGTTGATGTAAACAACCCTAACCTAAAATAAGATGATTTCTACACCTTCTGTATCAACAAGTAGAGAGGACTCCCTTGAGGCAGGATAGATCATTTTCAATTATATTTATTAAACCTCCACATTAACCCCCAAACATGAAAGTCAGGGGCACATCTAACAGTAGATTTCCTCATTAGATTAAGAGTTCTCAGTTCCCACCAATCAACATGCCCTCCCCAAAAGGTTATGGCTGAAGTCTAGAAAAAGTTATATTATGTATTCATTTTGAATAGCATTTAAGATTCCTCAACCAGTGGAGAAACTTTAGGAGTTAAAAGTTGCCAACAGGGTCGGCCTGTGGTTCACTTGGGAGAGTGTGGTGCTGATAACACCAAGGCCACTGGTTCAGATCCCTATATAGGGATGGCCACTTAGCTCACCTGGAAGAGCGTGGTGCTGACAACACCAAATCAAGGGTTAAGATCCCCTTACTGGTCATTTTTTTTTTAAATTAATAAATAAAAGTTGCCAACAAGGTAGAATCATGAGAAAATGATATGACTCAATGGGAAAATCTCTTATAAACTAAAAAAATAAAACATTCTTTGAGAGCGGGGAGCCATAAAAAATAACTTTGGATTTTGCTTTGACTGGAATCACTACTAGATCGGCCTCTGGGCACCAATGTTTGTTGACTGAACTTAACAAATGAATCGTAACTAAAAATAACAGTGCTTTATAAACTAAAAAAATAAAACATTCTTTGAGAGCGGGGAGCCATAAAAAATAACTTTGGATTTTGCTTTGACTGGAATCACTACTAGATCGGGCTCTGGGCACCAATGTTTGTTGACTGAACTTAACAAATGAATCGTAACTAAAAATAACAGTGCTAAACTTCAAAACCAAGACACCTTAACTGGGCTGGCCCAGTTAGCTCAGTTGGTTAGAGACTGTTGCTGATAACTCCAGGGTCCAGGGTTCTACCCATTTACCTACCAGGCAACAAAACAACAACAAAAAACCAAGATGCCTTTACTAAAAAAAAAAACTCTCCCCACAAATAACTCTTTTCCTCCTATATCCTAAATATGCATCTATGAATGTGATCAGGCTGGCCAACAATCTCTTGGAAGGATAGTCTTATATCAAGTATAGTTGAGGTATGGGTACAGGGTAGCCCCTTCCTTTACCCAGGGGATATATCACAATAACATCTCTCAGAAGGATGTGAGATTTTTAAGTTGATCCAAAGGGACCATGGGTTTTAAATACTTGAGAAACATTTTTATATGTCATTCCTCAGACATATATTCCCAGGAGAATAAGGAAAAATAAAGAATTGTGGTGTCCATCATACAGTAGTGCATGAGTGATACCAAAGAAAAAGTGAAATGAGCCAGGAAGACCCCACTGACTTCATCATCAAGGAGTGAATACAGAGTACTAAGTATCATCAACTCCTTCTCTATGTTTCTGAGCATGAACTGAATGCCAACCCTGACACTAGACACCTTTGATGATTCAAAGTGAAAGAAACTAAGCCTCCTTAAAGAATCTTGCCATATAATGCAGTTTAAAAAATTATTAAAAAGACAAACAAGTTCATAATGATATAGTTAAAATCATTTAAATGATGTTAAGAGGGTTTGAAGTTAAGACAAGGAAGGGCCAGTGAAAGAGTCTTAAAGGAGGATGCGTTTTGAATCATCTAAAAGGAACCAGTGAATGTGAGCTTGTGGAAAGGAAGCTAAAAGAGCATTTCAGACGAGATAGTAAGGAAGTGAGAACTTGGATGCGCAACTTAATAAGGTCTGGACATGGCAAGTGGATGGACTTTGCTGGAGTGGGGTGGTAGGGGGACCTAAAGAGGAGCTGGGATTTCAAAGGTGGAAGGTAGCAACTCATGTGGAGATAACAAAGCAAGTGATTAAGATATGTGATAAGTCAAGTCCCAGCAAGCAAGTCAGGAACCTGAAATCACCACACAATTGGCCCAACAAGCACTAAGCATACTGTAAGCCCTTTAAATTATCCCCAAATTAGGCCAGAACATGTAAAGCCAAACTGCACTTTTAATATTTTACTGACTACCAGAAATTAAACATTAGACGAAAAAGACCAAAAAGTGACTATTTTTATGGTAGAGATACTGGTAAGGATATTGTTGACTAAATAACTCTGTGAGAGGACAGAAAGATATTTCATCCAAGACTTAGTAACAAGAATAGCTCTGTTCTTTTTGAGCAATTGGCTTGCCTTCTTTTTATAGACAATCATATAAGTGTTTTCCTCTTACATGGCCTTCTAGTATCCCCCCAGCCAAACATGAGATCCACGTCCAGCAACTATATGGACTACAGCATACACTAGGCATCTTACTCCTGGTTTCAAATTACTTCTCTTATTCTCCCTCCACCTTGGATATCCTCCCCTAAGCCCCTTGTTCTAGTCTGTGCTCTGGGATGTCTCAGCATCTGATTGCTGATATTGTCTCTTCTCCATATTTTTACATTTTAGAATCAGGATCCATCTGATAATCAAGGCTTAACGGTTCAACTGGCAATAGTTTTTCTTTCTTTTGTGGCACCTATTTACCAATGTGTCTTGTAATTGATGGTATTTTAGATGTGGTGAAAATATGGTAATAAATTGAAGAACGGGGTTGGCACAACCATAAAAGGTCAAGCTTTTCCTGCAGAGGCTGAGACACAGGAAAGAAGTTGTAAGTTATAAGAGAGATCACAAAAAAGAAGAGCAAAGAAAAGATCTGAGAAGGCACTTGGCAATGGAAGCACAAACAGAGGACACTGAGCACAGCCAGAAGAGGGAGAAGCCAGAAAGGTTCCGCTTGGGGGAGGGCACAGCAGAACACAACCATCTGTACCCAGCCCTGCCCTCGGGAACAGCTGATGGCGGTGTGGGGGCAGCATGCACATCTGCCTGAGTCTGCACATCAAGCACAGGCACCCTGAGGAAGTTCAGCCACGGAGTGCTTGTGACTGCTATGACTATTCTGCCTGGACAAACTCCTGTGGTCCTCTCGCTCTCTAACTTTCCATATGGTGGAGGTCTAACAGCCAATCTACACCTTTCCATGCAATTAGAATCTTCCTTATGCTTGACTCAAATTTGATTTCTGCCATTAGTTCTGGCTTATTAATGAGAATATAATGAATAGAATCAAGCTAACGTTATCAGCCAGCCCCAAAGTTTCTTACATAGATGCATTTGATTCAATTATTTAGACTGCAGATCTATCTGACCTTTCTCCCCACTACACTGTATGAGGGTATTTCAAAAGTTCATGGAAAGATTCATATTATCTTTCAATTTTATTTTCTATGAACTTTTTGAAGTACCCTTGCAAATTTAAAGTGCATAAAGACCATCGTTTATCCCATACAGTACAATTACATACCCAGTAGGTCTAGACATCAAAGGATTTTGCTTCCCTTTAAATGTTGTGACCAACAGAAATGGGGTGAAGAGGGAGTAAGAGTGTCACGTGGAGTAACACAAGTAGACAAGGTTTTACGATACAAAAAATATGTTACCAATGACTACAAAAGGGCCCAGGATAACTATTTGAGTGATGGAAATGTTCTATATCTTAATGGTGGTGGTGGTTACACAGGTGTATTGAATTGTAAGAACTCAAGAAAGTGTATCCTTAAGATTGGTGCATTTTATTGTAGATAAATTATACCTCAATAAAGTTGATTTTAGAATAAATCAGCTCTATTAGCTCTCTTCCTTCGCTCTTAGCTGCTCATTTTATAACCACCTTACTGATTCTCATAAAATACACTTGAAAAATGGTAGACAAAATGCAAATGATATTCAAATAAGTCCAATTTTCTACTTTTTGCAAGCTAAGATCATTCACTGGCCTAAAGGTATGTTATAATAAATCTTGTCTGTGGTTCTCAGAAGTTGACATCAGGAAACTACCTTATTCTCTAATGCCCTCAAATGTAGAAAAAGCAAAGATAAAAAAAATAAATACTGAACCCAATCACTGGATAAAGTAAATCAAATTTATAAAAATAGTAGAAAATATCAGTGTTATACCAAGAAAGAAAATACAAATGGAATCCTGTCAAACTGCATATGTACTGATGCTACTTTCTTAAAGAGAAAGCCAGAAGTCTAACGGTTTTTGAACTTTTTTTTTTGGAATAATATGTAAAACTGGACAAAAAGGATACAGGTTGAGTATCCCTTATCTGAAATGCTTGGGACCAGAAGTTTTTCTGATTTTGAATTTTTTTGGATTTTGGAATATTTGCATATACATAAAGAGTTATGTTGGGGATGGGATACAAGTCTAAACACAAAATTCATTTGTTTTGTATACACCTTATAGTCCGAAGGTAATTTTATACAATATTTTTAATAATTTTGTGCATGAAACAAAGTGTACATTGAACCATCAGGTCAGGTGTGGAATTTTCCACTTGTCAGCATTCAGAAAGTTTTGGATTATGGAGCATTTAGGATTTTGAGAGTAGGAATGTTCAACCTGTACTAGCCTACCAAATTTTTCATGGGCTTAGGTAATTACCATCTGTAGAGCTTCAAAGCTGGCTTGATTTTATTCCAGATAAATGTTTTTAGAATTCTGAAAAGTGTATAAAAAGCAAACAAAACTCATGTCCCCCAAATGAAAAGGCAACAGCTTTCGCAGGAGCCTGGATTGATTTTCTCTAATACTCCTTAGTTTCATGTTTAGACATGTTTAAGTCATGTTTAATCTTTAGTTATGTTCTGTCCACAGATTTAATTAGGTGATAAGGAAATGTTGTTTCCATTAAGGTTAGCCATATAGCCACATCACTATCTAGAATAGTATTCAAATATGAAAAAATCATAGGTGGGGAAGACAACTTTGCTGTAGTTGGTTCAAATCTCCCATAGGCCATTTTAATGGCCAATATTTCAACAATTATTGAGAGAACACCAGAGTTCAGATGCAGAAACTGGTTCTCTGGTCCTTATAAAATTCCACATAGCTTTTAGTGAGTCAAAAGTTCCATTCTCTTTTTAGCAGCACGAAGGAAAAAAATTATTACAAGTGACTCAAAACAAAGTAATTTAACTGTACTTCATTAGTGGGATGTTTTCAGAGCATAGTACCGAAATATTTATGTTAAATCTCATTACTTATCCAATAGCTTTATTATCAGGGTTGATTTTGGCCTTGTTATTTTGTTTTAGGTTTATCTTTGTGGTGACAGCACGTTAGCTTTAACCATAATTTTAGATAAAGGAATAACCACAAGCTCATTAAAATTACACACTCATCAAATTAAAAAGAAGTACAATATTAGTTTGGGTAAGGTGTTAAAACTTCTCAAAGAGGTCGGTGGTAGGATGAAGATAAGGCAAAAGTAAAAATTACCAATATCAACTCATAAAAATTTGATGTGGGTGTGTTTGCATGTATACATATATATTTTTAACTCCAGCTCTTAAGTGGCATAACACAGCAACTTTATAACCACGATAAATGACCTGGTGTACCCATTAGAATTTGCTTCTAATGTTCTTTCCTACTAAAAGGATTTATATCTTGAAACAGTAAATATTCAAGATTCTGGAACATATTTTTGTCAGTGAGCAAAGATTCAAAAGTTCTTAAGAATCGCTAAAATAATACAATTAAGAAGACTCTCTCACTGGTCAAGCATGACAATCTGGACATTAACAAAAATGGAGTGGGTGAATAAATAGTGTCTACTAGATGCGATCCAGACACAACACAGTGCTTGATGTTTTCAACATGGATCAGACACAGATTCACTTGACTGCATCTTCTCCATAATACTGAGAATTATTGAAACGTATTTTTGTTCTTATCACCATTATGCATCCTACCTCAACACCACCCCTCTGTTTTATGGTTCTTACTATTACATTAATAATAACAATAATAATAATGCACTAAGAAAAATAGCAAACAGTTATTGAATATTTACTATAAACACTCAAAGTGCTTTATCTATTTTATACCAAGTTGGAAATTAAGATACAGTGAAGTTAAGCAGCTTGCCCAATGTTTTAGTCTGTTTTGTGTTGCTATAACAGAATACCTGAGACTGGGTAATTTATAAAGAAAAGAGGTTTATTTGGCTTCTGGGACAGTTGCATCTGGCACAGGCCTCAGGCTGTTTCTACTCATGGTGGAAAAGTGGCAGGAAGCCGGCAGGTACAAGCAGATCACATGGCAAGAGGAAGCGAGAGAGAGAGAGAGAGAGAGAGAGAGAGAGAGAGAGAGAGAAGGTGCCAGGGTCTTTTTAAACAACCAGCTCTCGTAAGAACTAATAGAGCAAGAACTCACTCATTAATCCCCCCACCCCCAGGGAGAGCATTAATCCATTCATGAGGGATCTGCCCCCATGACTCAATCACTTTCCAACACTGCCAAATTGAGGATCAAATTTCCACATGAGTTTTGGAGGGGACAACACATCCAAACTCCATCACCCAACATCACCCAATTAGTAAGTGCAGGTGCCAAGATTCCCACCCAAGGAGTCTGGGCTCCAGAGTTAGTGCTCCTAATGCTGCTTCATTAATTAAGGAAAGAAAATCCCAAATAGACCAACAGGATCTAACTTGGTTTAGTAGACATTCTACAGGTACTAAGCACTTTCTGAGGAAAACTTTGGTGAAGGGAAATGTTAAAACAAAACAAAGAAAATTTCAGTGACAGAACTTTGACTTGGACTAAATGTTTAGCTGAACTTAGTGTCCTAAATTTTTAGATAGTGTCACTGCCTATACGCAGCACACAATTGCTGTGTTTTCAAAAACCTTAAATGAGTTATTCATTGGGTAGTATACAATACTATGCACAGAAAAAGGACAATGCATCAAAATGTTAACAGTATGATGAGCAAATTTTATCTCCAATATCCTATACTTTCCAAGTATTCAACAGTGAATGGGCATCATGTTTATAACTAGAAAAAAAAATTATATTAAAAACAAAGTTAGGGGCCAGCCCGGTGGCACACTGCTACAGTGCACCGCTTGGGAAGTGCGGCGGCGCTCCCGCCGAGGGTTCGGATCCCACATACAGACCGGCCGCTCACTGGCTGAGCGAGGTGCGGGAGCAACACCGAGGATTGCGATCCCGTTGCCGGTCCCGGTCCGGTACGGGCGCGACACTGAGGGTTGCAATCCGTTGCCGGTCACAAAAAAAAAGACAAAAAGGAAAAAAAAAAAAAAACAAAGTTATTTAAGCTTTCAAAAAGAGGAGGGATATGTGCCTCTCACTTCCTCTGCAGGAAGAAAACCCTGAGCCATGCAAATTAAGCTACAAGTTCCTAAAAACGCCACTCAGACACTTGGATTTAAAAAAAATGAAAGTAGAACTGTGTTGTTATTTTGTCATTTAAGAAGTACTATGAATAAGAAAAGAAAGAATCCATCCTACATCCAATCACTCACGGATGGGAAACTAAGGTACAAAAAAAATGAAAGTAGAACTGTGTTGTTATTTTGTCATTTAAGAAGTACTGTGAATAAGAAAAGAAAGAATCCATCCTACATCCAATCACTCACGGATGGGAAACTAAGGTACAGAAAACTATCGAAAGCCTTTCTGGAAGACAGCAGGTTCCAGGAGCTGAGACACCTGGTTATTCATCTCCAGAATCATGAAATACCCCCACCATACAGTCCACTATAGCCAACAACTTCCTATAAGCTGCCCTCCATTTCTTACGCCCCAAAGAAAAGACCTGCAGTGTGAGTTCTCTCCTGCTCTCAGTTGGCTAGGCACTGAGTCTTCTGTCTTCTTGCTCTGATTTCCAAAGCAATAAGGCTCAGCCACAGGACTATGACCTGCTGATGTTTGATAATGACTGTGAGATATATCACAAGTAACTTGTTAGTAAGGTGCTTATTAAATAAACTCTGCAAATGGCTTACTTAAAATATAAACAAAAGCAGATTCAAAGTTATGCATGTGGAATGCCATTCTCACATGACTTCCCTTCCAATGTGCATTCTTGGACAGTATGCTGCAAATTGCCCACAATGCTGAGAACCCCTGGTGCAGTGATAAACTCAGGAGTGTATCACTTGACATATATGCTATAGAGGGGTGGGGGAAACACTGATAACTGCCACAAGAGCAAACAGACAGTGCAGCATCAACCCAACTGCCATTTAGGAACCAAAAATGAAAGGTGCCCAGAGATGACCTTACCCACTGGGAGAAAGAATAAGCAGGCCAGCAGCCCCTGCCACTCATGGGGCTGTCCTGGACTCACAGGCAACTGACTCCAGGTGGAGCTAGAGAAAGGTGCACTGGCAACCCACCATCTTTCCTTTCTCTCAAATCTTCCCCACAACCCTTCTCTTCCCATGACATTAGGAGGATCAATTTCTCATGTTCTGACTCACAGGAATGCCAACCAAGTCAGGCTGGTGTAGGGTCCACTCATCAAGTCTGGGACCACACCACCTCTGGAGGAGACATCAGCTCTGGCATTATAGTAAATGAATCATTCCAGACCTTATGACTTTGCCTAGGACAGAATTCTCTTCCACTAGATAAACATATAGAACTCACTGCCAATGTAGGTTGTACACTAAACATTTAAAATGTGAACTTTGTCAAACACTGGGTAACTTCTTGGCTGGATCAACCATTACTTACATCACATAATGCTAAGCAGCTACGGTCTCTGCTTGTCAGCCCAAGGCAGTGGTAGTCAAAGTGCTTAGAGTCTAGGAGCTACATTTGTACTGTCATTACCCAAAACAGCCAGACAACAGCATATGGCCTGTCATTATGTAATAATCTAATGCAGAAATTAGAGGTCTCAGAGGGCCCAGAACCACAAGTGATGTAACAGATAGCCCGAAGATCAAATCAAAACACTCCACCCACAAACTCATGTACCTAGCTCTTATAAAGTTTATATCCATATCTTTCATTGTATCCAATCATAAAATATCTAAAAAGTACCTATTACTTACAAGGCATGTGCTAGCTGCTAGGAGAAAGGAACAGGGAAGAAACAGAAGATAAATAATACAAGGGGCTATGCCCTCAAGGGGTTTACAGTCTAGAAGGAGTAGTAAGCCATTTGTATGGATTCTTCACAGACATGGAACTGGTCATTGTCTTTATTCAGTGTAACAGGTTTTGGCCACATGGGTGGAATCAGGGCCCTGGTGAATGGATACAAGGCTTTTCAATGGGTATAACCTATGTCTGCCCAGCACTCCTACCTGAGCCTATCGCCAACATCCCTAGAAAGACTTCAGTAAGTAAGAGGCTTAGGGAGAAATTCTTTGTCACTAACACCAGGGCTATCCAGGATCCAGATGTTTAAGTCAAAGACTGCATTAAAGTTAATTTAAAAAAAAACAAAAACCTAGTAATTGAAGCTGGCAAAGTGCCTGAAGCATGAAACTGATCTGAAACCTATTTACTTGCACACTGTCACTACTGTATCTCCTCTCTCTTGGAATCCTGACATTAAAATGTTCCTATGCACTCAGGGTCATACCAGGAGTGATACTGTCTGACAAGCTCTGATACATGCTGATCAATAGCTGTCTAATCACTAAGGCTGTTTAGACAAGTAAAAGCCTTTCTCTTTCCAATTTAAAACTGAAGATGACCTCATGCACACCTCAGATACCTTAAAACATTCCTGCTGCAGAACGGGATACACATAGTATGGCTTGTCTCCCCCATCACGGGCTGTTGCTGCCGCTAGATCACCAAGATGGCTTTGGGAAAGGCTGGAAAGTCAAGGTTGTCAAGACCTAGGCTGATTCCCACCCCTTATTCCTCCTCCTCCCATGCCCTGGCTCCCACCCTTCCCCTACATCATGTTCGTTGCTTCTAAGGGTGGAATGAGGAGCTACAGCAGCAAACCCTGAGAACTCAACTGAGAGCAGGGAGAGGCGAATGGGAGAGCCACACACCTGTATTTTCCTTCCTTACAAAGCCATGGGGCCTGAATGGTGGATAAGAAGCTTCCCATGCAGAGGGAAAAAAGCGAGAAGCAGAGCACACACTCATGTTCATAAAAATGTACAAAGTACTAAGCACATCAAAACTTTTTGTTGTCTTTAGTTTTTGTGTATTTCTGTACACAATAATGAAATTGGATGCATTAATCAAAAATTCTAAGAGAGCATGCATCTCTCTCTCATTTAAAAAAAAAAAAAAAAAAAGCAGGGCTGACCCGTGGCTCACTCAGGAGAGTGTGGTGCTGACAACACCAAGTCAAGGGTTAAGATCCCCTTACCGGTCATCTTTTTAAAAAAAAAAAAAAAAAAAAGATGCAGACATTTAAGTTTGCATGCTATATTTTTTGAAAAAAATTTTAAGAAGATAACTAACAAATTCAAAGAAAACTACCATGTCTCCATAAAATATCCTAAATATATTTTCCACATTTTAGTGAGTCAGTAAATGAATGCCAAAAACCAACAGATTTCCAAAAAAATAAGTAAAAGACAATACAGGGATAAAATATATTCACTTAAGGAATGCCAGAAAACCAGATATACCAGTAAACACATTTCTCTACTCTGAAAGAATACTCTGGGTGGCCCTCAGTCCATCCTCTAGTATGGTAAACATTGTAACAAAAGCCACCAGCATGGGTCTGGGGATAATACATTCAGTTTCTTCAGGAAGAAAAAAAGGTACAAAACCTGATATTATTGAACCTAAAGTTTCAGTAACTTCAGCCAATTATTTCTTCAGAAGTCAGTTTACAACTAGGTAGTACTAGCAATCTATGAATCCCCCATGCTAACTAAATAAAGCCTAGTTACCATATATCCAATTATCAAAAATATAATCAAAGCACAACAAACATGTACTGAGAATGTACTATGTCTAAGATGGCAAAGGACCAGCACCCAATAACTAGAGCACAGAGCAAAAAATATCACAATTGGAGGTACAGCCCGTCCCCAGGACCAGGAACACATCCCCAAACAGGCCCCTTGTTATTCAGTTCATTTACAGTGGGTGAAATTCCAGAGCCGGCTATTTGAACTGCAGTTTTCCCCTCAAATCTTATACCCTGGCTTTGGTACAATCCTCTATCATCAGCCCCCCATTCTTTGCATACACACAATTTTTCATTTCAAATTTTTGTCAAAAACATTTGCTTCTTATAGGTATTCACACACAATTTCTGAACATAAATTCTTTACCCAAATGAATGACTTGTCAACTGACCAGAGACTTGGTCAACACCTGTTAGAAAGAATTTCCCTCTCAACAAAATTGCAACCATTCCAGTAAAGCAGCGTTCTGTGGTCCTGATAGCTGAGACACGTGAAGTGCTTGATTTGACATCCCAAAGGTAGTCTTTAAAATGCATACTGCAATAGGGCCGGCCCGTGGCTCACTTGGGAGAGTGTGGTGCTGATAACACCAAGACCATGGGTTCGGATCCCTGTATAGGGATGACCAGTTAGCTCACTTCAGAGACCGTGGTGCTGACAACACTAAGTCAAGGGTTAAGATCCCCTTACCGGTCATCTTTAAAAAAAAAATAAAAATAAAAAAAAATAAATAAAATGCATACTGCATTAACTCAGCAAGTCATAAGACTTAAGAAACAAGACTTCCATTTTTAATTGCTCAATTTAGGTGCTAAAAAGTAACTTCCTGTCTTAAACCTGTAATGAGTAAGAAGCAATATTAGAAACAAAGCCCAGGTCAATGAGCTCTAAGTGTCCCCCAGCAACAAAAATAATCAAATTATCAAGGCTCAGTGTGTGTTATGTGCTATGCACCACGCTAACCCTCACAACTCACAAGGTCTGTACTTTTATTATTCTCATTTTAGAAATGAGAAAACCAAGGCACAGAGGGTTAAGGAATTTGCCCAACATTTCACAGCCAGTAAATGGTGGAGTCGAGTTCAAATACAAGCAACTTGTCTCCCAAGTCCATATCCTTGGCCACTACACCATTCTGCCACAACACTTGATGGTGTTTTACAAAACTATGTATTTATGCTCAACTGATGTCTATACAAACACTGCAAAAGGCTAATAAGAGGCTTCCCTTCATCCAGGATAAAAGCTGTGGTTCAGATACAAGGTAATTTACAATACTTAAAAAAACTTAAATCTGGAGGAGTGACATCATCAAGTTGGCTGAATAGACAATTCCCAGCATTGCTCCTCTCCACAAGTAACCAATTTACAACTATTAAAAAGCAAAGACTGCCAACCTGGGATGGCTAGAGCTGGAGGAAGACGAGGAGAGACCCGCAGAGTTCATGAAGGCCATGGGTGTAGGGACAGCACCTATGGTTCCGAGCCCTGGCCACTTCTGAGCCACCTTGGTCACTTCTGAGCCACCCTGGTAGGCAGTAAGTGGCTGCTGCACACAGATCAAAGCCAGAAAAAGCCACAGCGGCACCCTCTGCATAAAACTGCTTGGAGTCTGCATGGGAGAGGAGGGCTTCGGAGCACACCATACCAGCCCACAGGCCATAAGATCACTGACAGGATTCCCCTGGGCCTGCACAGGAGCAAGTGACCACAGCTGACTGGAGAAGGGAGCCACCCAGAGGCTGGTGAGTTATCAAGAGGGATGCAGACATGGCCTGCCCCAGAGGAAGTGGTTGGAAGGCAGGAGAAAGGCTGGCTGGCCAGGGGAACACTGGGCACGTGTGGGCAGCTGGTCTCAGTGGAAATCGGTCAGGGTGACAGAACTGCAAGGGTTGCAACCTGTGGGAAAGACTCAGTCCTGGGCCAGAAATTCCACACAGCCCAGACCCAGAAGTATCAACAATCTGCACCAAAAGCCTTCCCCAGAACTAGCAGCAAAGCAACAATTTAGCTCAAGCACAGAGCTCTCCAAGATCTGGTCCCCACAGGAAGTTCTCCCAACTTGGGAACCAACCACAGAACAGCACATTAATTCCTGTGCAGAGTCTAAGTGGTGGTGGTAACTATTAATCTACCACAGAATGGAAATAAAAGCCACAGACCAGAGACAAGGCTCTGATAACCACCTAGAAGAGGTAGCAGTTTCCTTAAAGGCCCAGGCATCAGTGTAAACACACAAAGATTGAGAAAGAACACAGAAATATGTCAACACCAAAGGAAACAAACAAAACATGAGCAATGGACACAAGAAGAAGAGCAGATCTATGAAATCTGACAGAGTTCAGAATAACTCTCTTAGGGATGTTCAAGGATTAACAAAAAAATACAGATAGAAAATTAAATGGTATCTGGAAAAAAATTCAGGAGCAGAATAAGAAACTTGACAGAAGAATTGAATCAACTAAAAAAAGAAATAGAAATTCTAGAAATAAAGAATACATTATCTGAATTAAAAACTTGATAGAAAGCTCCAACAGCAGACTTAGAGAAAAGAATCAGTGAGCTTGAAGATAAAACACATGAAATTATCCAGAGGATCAAAAAGAAAAAAAGAATACAGAAAAATGAAATAGGAACACAGCAAATATGGGACTCCCTCAAGTGAAAAAACCTCAGCATAACTGGCATACCCAAAGGAGAAGAAAAAGGAAGAGACCTAGAGAGCACATTCAAGGAAATAATGACTGAAAGTTTCCCAAGTGTGGCGAAAGATGACATCCAGACACAAGAAGTTCAGAGGTCAATATTCCAATCAAAGTCAATATTCCTAAAGAGGAACACCCCAAGACACATCATAATCAAGTTATTAAAAACCAAAGACAAAGAGAGAATACTGAAAGCCTCGAGAGAAAAAAAAACCCATAAATTTTATTTATGCTGACTTTTAAAAAGATTGGTGAGGTTATATCAATATATCAAACTATAAAAACAAAGATGTAGCTTGCCATTCAAAAAATTCAATATACACACAAATAAGGGAGACTCTTTGGTCAATTTTTAAGGGAACAAATCCTTTAACAATCTGTAGCATGCTTTGGCCTAAAAAACCAAAGTTGTCCATAAACTCAAAACTGTAATAGTTGATGTAATATTAGACATCACAGACACCAGGGACATCCAACTGCACTTCACAGTCCAGGGGTCACCTACGGTGATACTGCCATCAACTCCCAGGATAGGAGAAAATAAGTGTGATGAGTTTTTTACAAAATTAAATTCATCCAAGTTTTAAATTCTGAGATTATGTCCTTCTTCCTATTCCAGTGTTAAGCTGACATTTATTTTATTGAATGAGGTATCAGGGTTTAGTGGTGTTTTTGTTTTAACGTGCTTATTTGGCACACTGAAAACAAGTTGTAAACTGTTTATCCAAATTTCTGTTTCTAATGTTTTTGGGTTTTGTTTGTTTTTTTTAATCCTCAAGTCTGGGAACCAATACACAAGGATAGCTAGAAGTCACTCTTGAAAAAACTAATTAAATAATAAACTGGCTAAAGAACTTTTTTTTTTTTAAGCCCCTTAGGATTACAGTAGACCAGCAATTTTGGAAAATTATTTCCACTGTATAATTCATCATAAAAATGTAGACTAAGCTGTCATCCTGGAGAGAGAGAAACTACTCTAGCAAAGCCAGCAATACTTCCAGGCTACAAAAAAACTTAAAGTGACATTACCATGCTAACGTTACTTATTTGTACTGTACCACTTTGTAACTCTAGATCAAAAAAGCAGATGTTTAAAACTGGATAAGGCTGTTAAATTTAACACCACTATCTTGATAAACCTTTCCTACCACCACACTCCTCCCTCCTTACTCAAAACATTACCCTTGAAACAAATAATTTTGAGGATCTTTCTCAATGTAATAATGTAACCATTCCCTGTTACAATTTGTATCAAGAAAACTAAACTTTAATTAACTATATAAATAGAAGTATTTAAAGATAAAGAACAAAAAGGCAAACTAAAACAAAAAATCCTACTCCATTTAAAACCTTACAATTTAAAAAGTTCCAATTACAACTTTAAGTTCAGCTATAAATCTTGACACATTCTGTTTAGCTGGGATAATAGATAGGTGGGCACAAAAAGTATCAATTCTGAGGACTTGTTTTATTAAACCCCAGAACAGAACATAAGTATATTTAACAGCTTGTCAACATAAGTATATTTAAAGGCTTTGTTAATGTTCAACAAACTACATGTACGTGGCCCTTCCAAAATTTGTAATAAATCTACTCAGTAGTCGCAGCAGAACGCCTGTGTAGTTCATCATCGTTTGCCCCTTCTGATTTTCTTCTGAAGCTCCCAGTTTGAGATACATAAATATTTGTGGTCGTTCATGATGGGTGTACAGTCTAGGGAGTGTCTCCTCAAGAAAACACAAAGAGCCAAGAGCAAAGAGTAAAGCTTCCCTTTCCTCAAAAGCTTCCTTCCTGTTCCCTTCTTAAAAAACAAGGCTCCAAACTTCTTCCCCCAAGGGAACTGCAGACAGATGCTTTCCTCAGACCTCTGAGGCTCATCACACCTACAGACCATACTCTGAAGGGCCGCAGGAAATCAGTAACTCCACACTGCTTTCAAAAGAAAGGGGAAGAGGGTACAAATCAGAAGGGAAATACACACACACACTTAGCAGAGTCCATCCCACAGTAGAAGACAGAAAATAATAGGGATTAACTGGAGTTTGGTAGAGTTGTAACAGAACCATCAGAAACAAAAGAAGCTCCCAAGGAAGTTCTAAGCTAACATCTCTGGAAATGTCATTTTGCCACCCCCACACTTACGAGTACATAATTGTGGCATAAAACAGCTGTATGTCTGCAAGAACTGCTTAAAAATCAGTGGCTCCCAAAAAGAACACAACTGTACAAGATGCAAACTAACTGAAAGGTCCAAATGAGATGAGTTTTAGAATGTCCTATAGACACATGCAAAGGCTGATGTCCTAGCCAAGGTGGGAAGCATGCAGAAGGTAAAGAACCCAGGCTCCTCAGCCAGATGATAACGACTTCAAATACCTGGAGCTGGCCACTGTCTGATTTCACTTGACACCTTCAATCCTCCCATCAGCTACTGCAGGCAAACCGAACCGCCCAAGAACAGTGACCCTGTCCTTCCCAGTTCTCTTAACACTCTGACAAGAAGTAAATTAAAATGCAGCACATTTCACCCCCTATAAATTTTTGCCTACTTACTCTATTTAACTCAACTCTGTATTTAAATACAGTTGGGATAAATTTGAGTGTTCGAACTTAAAAAAAAAAAAAAAAAACCTTACAGATTATCTAGTCCAGTCCTCAATTTTACGGAGGAAGAAACTTAGATGCAAGCATGATTGACCAATGGCTAGCTCAAAGACACAGATCAAGCGAGAGGCAGAATCAGGAGGCATCCATCCTTTCCACCCCGTTCACAATGCTGCTTCTCCTTAGCCCAGATCCGATCCTCTGCATGGATGGGATCCCCAGGGCTCCACTGGGATCATCACGTACTTACAGGACCTGAAGCAGGGAATCAGGGCCCACAAAGCTGAGACAGGAAAGCTGAAAAAGAACCTGTGCTTCCTGGCAAGTATCAGGTGAAGGTATAAACAAGTACTCTTCATATAGGTAATTTAAGTAATTCCTTCCCACTCTGCCACAATTCAAGTAAAAACAAATCACCAGGGGGATTTTTAATTAAATACTCCTGGCTAGAAAGTCCTTAAGTTGTGAAACTGGGCTTTAAAGCCTGGCTTATTAAACTAGACCAGTGGTTTTCAACCTTGGCTATGCAGGAGAATCAACTGCCAACCATGTGAGATAACCCATCTTGGATATTCAACCAGGTCAAGCCTTCAGATGGCTATACCTCTAGACACTGTGGAGCAGAGAAAAGTAATATTTGCCTTGCCCTGTCCAAATTCCTGACCCTCAGAATCTGCGAGAATAATAAAATGGTTGTTTTATTATGGTTCATTAAGCAGCAATAGTAACTGGAACACCTGGGAAGCTTTAAAAAAAAAAAAAAAAAATCCCAACGTCCAAGGTGCATGACAACTCAATTAAGCCAGAGTCTCTGGGGGTGTTACCCAGGCATCTACAAGGAGTGTTCAAAAAGTTCATGGAAAGATTCATATTACCTTGTAATTCATTTTTTTCATGAGCTTTTCAAAGTACCCTTGTATTTTTTTTTTTTGTCTTTTTCCGTGTCCGGCAACGGATCGCAACCCTCAGTGTTGCCCCCATAACGGACCGGGGACCGGCAACGGGATCGCAACCCTCGGTGTTGCTCCCGCGCCTCGCTCAGCCAGTGAGCGGGAACCGGTCTGTATGTGGGATCCAAACCCTTGGGCGGGAGTGCCGCCGCGCTTCCCAAGCGGCGCACTATCCAGTGCGCCACCGGGCCGGCCCGTACCCTTGTATTTTTAAAGCACCCCAGGTGATTCTAACGTGCAGCCAAGGCTGAGAACCACTGGCTAGACAGGCGCTGTTCAATAAAGTAGCCACCTGACACATGTAGCTATTTAAATTTAATGAAAAATAAATATTTCAAATTCTTCCTCAGTAGCACTAGCCATATTTCAAGTGCTCAAAAATCACATGGCTAGTGATTGCCATATTGGACAGCAGAGATATAGAATATTTCTATCACAGAAAATTCCACTGGACAGTGCCAGTCTAGACCAGCAGTTCTCAGAGCATGGTCTGGAGCCACCAGCAACAGCATCACGTGGGAACTTGTTAGAAATGCAAATTCTTAAGCCCCATCCCAGACCTCCTGAATCAGAACCTTCCCTCCAGATGATTCTGATGTATACTCAAGTTTGAGAACTGCTGTCTTGTTACTGCCCGTACACAATCATTTTTCTGTGTTCTCTCTCATACTTAAATCTGAAAACTATCAACTTTTAGCTTCATTTCAATGCAAGAGAATAGTTCATGGTGTCATACAATTTCAAAGATACGTTTTTGTATTAGCAAGCTTGAGAAAAAATGCCTTTCAATTAGAAAGCAAAGGACTAAAAAGTTTCATATAGATGCTCTCAGTTATTTATAATCACTAAGAGAAACAACCATAAGGCCTAAAACTATACTTAAAAATACTTAAAAATTATGAAACTCAACAGATTATATTCAATTATTAAAATTATAATTGGAAAACAATGTGGTGTGCCAAGATATAAATGAGAGAACAGTTAAACAAAATTGTATGTGCAAGTATTTGTATTATATGGACAAGGACAAAATAAGAGTAGAGGAGAAATGAAAATAATTGATTTGTTAGCCTTGGGAGGACAATAATTCCTCTTAACACTTTTTTGTTTCTGCCATGCATCTTATAAAGTTACCTATGCAAAAACATTTGAGTGTCTAATGAAGCAACTTTAAAACGATGCAATTGTGCTTTAATGTGAAAAGTCTGTTGCAAGCATAATTTGGTAAAAGAGTTCTACTACTTTTCAATGATTCACTGAATTGTTAGTCTCATTACATGACATCAACACTAGAGTCAACGAAATGACAGGGCTTGCACTGGTAAACTCTCAGGTCCTTTTAGTCCTGAGAGTTTAGAAGGATTCTCCTCTCTATTTTTTTTTTTTGTCCTTTTTGAGACTGGCCGCACCGCGCTCAGCCAGTGAGCGCACCAGCCATCCCTATATAGGATCCGAACCTCCCAGTGCCGCACTCTCCCAAGTGCGCCACGGGCTTGGCCCTTTTTTTTAACCTTAGATCTACAATCAAACATAAGATTTACACATGTTTACAAATAAAAGTTGAGAGGTGTAAAAACCTGACATTTTTTGTCATTTATTTAGTTTCTACCTAGTTCTTGGGTGGTAAAACGCCAAACAAATTAAATTCCAAGGAGGAATTTCTTCTTATATTTGCAAGTCTAAATTTCCAGAAATATTTTGTAATCTTTAAAAAGATAGCTCCTGAACCTCACATAAATCAATTCTTGATTGTTTTAATACATGCTCTCATATAAATTTCAGCATTACTTTTTTTTGTTGGCAGCTCTGTTATTAGTAAACTTATTTTTTTACATTCTCAAGGTACAAAATAACCTGAGTATTTCTCCATGTCTTATCAATTTCCCTGCTATTCTGTTTCCTCTACAGGTAATGTTTCGAAAACTCCTTTAAACACATAAACACCTTTTCTGCTCGGGCTTCAGGGAAGATTTGAGAAAGGGTGACTTTCGTTGGATAATTCTGAGAAAATCTGATGTCTTCAGGATGCCTACTGTTTGAAGAAGATTTGTTCCTATAAACGTTTAATATAAAAGCATGGCATGTGTAATTTTATTGCAAATTGGAAACAGTCCAGGTTTTTCATTGATCTTTAACTTGATTTTGCCAGAACAAGCTGAGTTAAGTGGTAGGATGATAAACTAGTCAGTTTGGTATCATTCTGAAAACTTTTTATGGCATTTCCCCCTTGCCAACAGGTATACACATTTTTAAATTAAAGGGGACAAAACAATTTCTTAAGTTTTGCAACAGTGATGCAAAAATGATTTAAAATTTTTTTCAGTGTTTTGTACTAACCACAACTAATTATCTTTATGAATATATGTAAGTAAGACTTGTCTACAGCAGCTACTACTTTCAATTCTAGCATTTATCTATGCTCTTATGAAAAAGGAAATCATTTTTATTTTTACTGTTGACAGTTGTAGAGTAAAAGCAATAGCTATGCTAATTGTATGACTAGGCATTTCATAACTAAAGTCAAAATGTTTCATTATTTTAGTTATACTAAGTTTTCCATTTGTATTGTCAGGGCTCACAGACCCATCAAACCCATTGCACATGCTGGGTCACAGACCCCCCCATACGCAGGTCCACGCTAGGTAACTGGGAAAGATCCCAGGAGCTACTGGCAGACGACACAAGCTCAGTCCCCAGCAGCAGCAGCAGCAGAAGCGGCAGTGGCCTCTCAGGGCATCCCGGGGGCACTAACAGCAACAGCTTACAGCAACAGCTTGCAGCAAAAGCTTCCAGCAGCAGTAGCGGCCTCCCCATGGGCCACCCCCCCCCCCAGGGCATCCCAAGGGCAGGGGGATGCCATGGATCAGACCCACTCATCCTTTATCCTTAAGTCTATAACCCAGGACACCTGGGTGCACATATGCACAATTACATTAGACAATAGCAAAGGAACACCTGGGCACATGTGCATATTTACATCAAATGCTCAGCAAGATTCTGAACATCAGAAGAGCCCTGACCATTTTCCTATACTTTCCCTACACCAGTTGAAATGAAGAGATTTGACAGAAGCTTTTAATAATAATAGTAACATATGCAAAAAAGAATTTACAAAATGCTTTCTGTGTGCTGGGCATTCTTCAATCTGAGCATTGAGAACACAAAGAAAAATCATGTACAGCCCTTGCTCTGGAGAAACCCCAAAGCCTAGCTGGGATACTGCTACATCTGAGAAATGTCCTTAACATAAAAAACAGAGACCAAAACAATGCACTTCAGAAAAACAACAACAACAACAACAAAAAACCCACCCGATACAGAGAAAACTATCATTCATGTCCTAAGAGAGACAGAAAAGATGCCACAACCAAGAAATAAGAATAGGATGCAACATTATTTATTTATTGGCAGCTGGCAGGTACAGGCATCAAACCCCGGACCTTGGTATTATCAGCACCATGCTCTAACTAATTGAGCTAACCAGCCAGCCCCATAGGCTGCTACTTAAAAAAAAATCAGAGACCAAAACAGAGATCTTGAAAATTAAAAATATAATAGCAGAAAATTCAAATTAAACATAAGGGTTGGAAGATAAAGTGGAGGAAATCTCCTAGAAAACAGAACAGAAAGACAAGACATGAAAAGTAGAAAGGAAAAATAAAACCATTAGAGGACTAGTTCAAGAAACCCTATGTCCAAACAAGTGTTCCAGAAAAAAACACAGAAAATAAAGAGGAAGAATTTGTTAATGAACTAATTCAAGAATTTTTTTCAGAACTGAAGGACATGAGTTTCCAAGTCAAAAAGCCGCACTATTGTGACTTCACAAAAATATTCCCCAAGATTCTAGAGAGGAAAAAACTAGGTCATAACCAAAAGATTAGAAATCCAAATAACCCCTCACCTGAAGCACTGGAAGATAAAAGACTTTGGAACAATGTCTTCAAAGCAAAATTTGATATCCACTCAAACTATAAATGAGATAAGTGGGTAGGATGAAGATACAGATGTCCTTCAGCTTACAATGGGGTTACATCCTGACAAACCTATTGTAAGATGAAAATATCCTAAGTCAAAAAACATTTAATATACCTAATCTACCAAACATCATAGCTTAGCCTAGCATACTTTAAATGTGGTGTTCAGAACATTTACCTTAGCCCATAGTTGGGCAAAATCATCTAACACAAAGCCTATTATATAACAAAATGTTCAATAGCTAATGTAATTTATAGAAAACTGTACTGAAAGTGAAAAACAGAATGGTGGTCTGGGTACCCAGAGTACAGTTTTTACTGAATGTGGATCACTTTCTCACTATTGTAAAGTCAGAAAATCTTAAGTCAAACCATGGTAAGTTGTGAACCATCTGTATTTTCATGGCAAAAAAGTTCTCCTTCCAAACATGCTTTCTTAGGAAGCTACTGAAAGATGTGTTCTATAAAACTGAGCAGTAAACCAAGAAAGAAAAAAAGGGAAAAAAACAAAAATCAGGCCGGCCCATGGCTCACTCGGTAGAGTGCGGTGCTGATAACACCAAGGCCCCGGGTTCGGATCCTATATAGGGATGGCCGGTTTGCTCACTGTCTGAGCATGGTGCTGACAACACCAAGCCAAGGATTGAGATCCCCTTACCGGTCATCTTTAAAAAAAAAAAAAAAAAATCAAAAACAGGAAATTCCACACAGAAGAGAGGTAAAGAGAATCCCCAGAATGATGGTGAAGGGAAATCCCAGGATGACAGCTGCACCGAGCAGAGACGACTACCAGTCGTCCATTGTGAAGCATGTTAGAATGGTCAAGGAGAAATGTCTCTAAAAAGATGAAATCAACAGATCACCTGATATTTGTAAAAGTCTTGAAAGGAAATTTAAGCAATGTGCAGAGTTTGAAAGTTGAATTAATGATAAGTACATAGAAAAAGAGGCAAATCAAAAATAAGATAATTGGGCCGGCCCGGTGGCGCACTGCTACAGTGCGCCACTTGGGAAGCGCAGCGGCGTGATAGGAAAAGAATTCATTGAATAGTACACAGCTCAACTATAAACAGTGTTCTACGGAGTCATATAAATCATATAAACATTAACTACTGATCCAACCAACTATTATAACTATATTGGAGAAATGGGGTGGGGGGGAGAATTTGGAGGTGGGGTGGGAATAGAGCAGAGAAATAGAACAAAGAACACAAATTAAAAAGTAGCACTACCAGCATGTTATTCAGAAATTTGGAGGGAAATTCCAAAAGTATGAACTAAAACCACTAAATGTGGTTGCCTCTGGGTAAAGAAATAAAGATGAGGATTTTTTTTTTTTAGCATGGCCTTTATAAATTATAGAACTACTTCACACTTTAAACTATGTACACTTATTTAAAAAGAAAGAAAGAGAGAGAGAGAGAGAGAGAGAGAGAGAGAGAGAGAGAGAGAGAGAGAAAGAGAGAGAGAG
>NW_007726523.1:309478-312893 GCF_000696425.1 Galeopterus variegatus
AAGAAAGAAAGAAAGAAAGAAAGAAAGAAAGAAAGAAAGAAAGAAAGAAAGAAAGAAAGAAAGAAAGAAAGAAAGAAAGAAAGAAAGAAAGAAAGAGAAGGAAATGAGGAAAGACAAAGAAAAACAGAGCCCAAGTTCTTACCCACTAAACCTGTGTTTTTCAGATTATAAGTATGCAATTCATTAGTGGGTTGTGAAATCAATTCAGTAAGCCACAACTATCATTTTTAAAATGAATTTCAACAGAAGAGGACAGTAAGAGAGATTGCCCATAGATTACTTTTTCATGAACTTTGTAAAACATGCACATACACACACACACACACACACACACACACACACACACACACCAGTTCATAATAAAAAGTGTACTTTTAACTGTGGACTGTAATCAAAATTTTTTAAATCATCACTCTAAATTACATTGCATTATAATTACTTTTAGTCTTGTTTTTTAAAGAGATTTCCATGTGCCTTTATTTTTAAACGAACGAAGTGCAGACAGCTAATGAAAATATTCCATTATAATGTTCTTTAAAATCCCACTAATATCATGCCTGAAAAATGCTCACTCCTATATTAGTGAAACCTAAATATTCTTTGCTTTCTTACAATTAACTCTGTAATACAACCAAAGAGAAGAGTAACAACACAGAAAACAGAATTCAAAATCCTACAAATGATTTTCTAATGTGGAATATCACTGCTTCTTATGTGATTTATCTTTCTAATTTTGTATAACTTTCACTAATATTTAAATTTTTAATCTACAGAGACACAAGCAAAAGGAACCATACTAGAAGCCTTTGGAATGGCAGGGAAAGCCATCTTGGAAATAAAAACTTGCGAAATATACTGCATAAACTAGAAAATATTCCACCAGACCCTCGCTCATACACTTTGCAAGGTACACTGTGTACCTTGCAGTATGGAAATATTGGACAGGAAGCTAAAAATTCTAATGCTCTTTTACTAAAAGACCATATTTAGCCCAATATTTTCTTTTTACTTAGCTAGATTAGATATGCACTTTACTTTGGATGCTTACCTTACAATTCACTTAACGTAAAATAATCAAGAAGAAAAACTTCTGTATAAAGCAAGTTCCATTACACTCTTTTCATAATAAAGCTTCACTTCCTAAAAGTTATAGGATCAGATCCACAAGCTGACCATCCGTATTTTAAAAACCATCACTAACATCCATACTGGATGTAAAAAAGAATGAATGAGCTTCATATACTGGTATTGAAAGACACCAAAGACATTTGTTAAAACATATGTAAACAAGATATGCTTATCGTATACACATACACATATATAAATAAAAAAACATAAGAAATAAATGACTGTGGTTACCCTTTTTTGGACAGGTGAAAAGATGGGAAAGTAGAGGTGACAGCAGGGGTGACAGAAAACCTTTTCACTGTATATTTTACCCATTTTGGCAAATTAGGAATTCTTGTTCCCCACCTACCCCAATGAACTGCTTTGCTTCCACGTCCTACTCCACACCCTCCACTCACACACATACAGGAGTAATTTGTGGCATGCTTTCACTTTCATTGACAAAATACTTTCTCCCAATCTACACTCAGCACCCACGAGACCGGCACAAATGCCACGTAGTTTGCAGGCTGCCTGGACCCTGGGTCACTTCCACAGGCCCTCATTAGTGCTTCCATCACACTGAAGAGTTGCTGAGTGCCTGCTATGTGCCAGGCATTGTGTGGGAGCATGGGGCACAAATGCAAGTAGGACGACAAGGTACCTGCCTTTGGGAACTCACAGCTCAAGGAGGAGACAGAAGAGGAAACAGGGAATTTCCGAATAATAAGGTACACATAATGCAAAAGTATACTTTTACATAATTTACCATATTGCATTTTAACAATTTTTTTCTTTTTTCCCCACACCTCTCAAAGTAAGAACCTCTGGCATAAAAACTGGGTCCACAGATATTTTTAGATCCCCTCTGCCTAGCATGGCACTCATGTAATCTGAACTTCATAAATGTCTTCTGGATAGCAAGGCGATGGCATTTTAAGAAACAAATTTGTTTCAATATGTCTCAATGTTTCAGAACAGTGATCAATATATATATCAGCTATAAACCTGTACCTATGCAATATATTATAATCCTAGAATTTTAGCACCAAAACAAACATCTTTAACCTCAGAAGCCCTCTGATCTTTTAGTTTTCACCATGCAGTCTTGGCTTTGATTTCATAAAGAGAGAAAATCATGAAAGCTGAGCCTGTCTCTCTTCCTGAAAGTCAATGCATTCTCACTTGCTTTTACTGGTAAGACTGAAAACTTTCACCCAGTAACTTTGGATTTCTACTCATGGTTAATACATTGGTAATTTCTTGCAATTTTCAGAAAAATAGTAATTCTCATTTTGACAAAGCCTTGCCAATACTTATTTAAGGACACCTTACATTTCAAACCTTGGGTTTCTAGATACGAAAAATAATATCACCCTGCCCTGAGCTCTGTCCAAAAACAAATGATAGAAATGAATTGCAAACATAACATGAAGCACTGTTGCAATTAATCAACCCAGAGCCTAAGGGAGGAATTATTTCTATTTTTAAAGGCACTTTTGCTTTAAGGGAAAACTCTGTAGAAAAATATGAAACCAACCGGCATAATGGAAATCAAAATGCATTTCATGTCTTCATCTTTGCAAAGACAGTAATCCTAATCTAAAGGCACTTTTGCTTTAAGGGAAAACTCTGTAGAAAAATATGAAACCAACTGGCATAATGGAAATCAAAATGCATTTCATGTCTTCATCTTTGCAAAGACAGTAATCCTAATCTACAAGTAGCACTGTTGTGTTGACTCTTCTCACTTGTCTCTAAACAGAATTACCGGTACGCAGGCAGAATCCCACAGACAGGGGCCCATCCACCACTAAAAGAATCATATCTGTCAGAAGGACAGAACAAGAGAACACTCATATTTCAATGCTATTCTTATATCTCCAAATAAGAAACTAGCTCAATAAGCAAGCAGATGGATAAATCTCAAAATCATCCTACAAATCTTTACTTAAAAGATCCTGATCAGTAACTAACGTGGCAGCCCTAAAAATGATCAACGAATTATCTAGCCATTTCGAGCCAACTGTCCACATTTATAATTTCTATCCAAATTCCACAAAATTAAATCTGTTTCTCTGCACAAATGGACAACGTTTCATTTCATTAATTAGCAGCTAGCAGCAACACCCCTTATGGTTAAGAGTGACAAGGAGCAGGTGCCAAACCAGCAAGGAAAGCAGATGCAGCAGCTACATAACAGGCATTACAATATTCTACCTGTTTCCTGCTTTGAAGACTATGACCCACCACAATTTTTTTTTTTTTTTTTTTTTTTTTTTTTTTTTTTTTTAAAAATTAAAAAAAT
>NW_007726523.1:313742-314996 GCF_000696425.1 Galeopterus variegatus
TTTTTTTTTTTTTTTTTTTTTTTTTTTTTTTTTGCTACAATGTAATAATATCCAGTCTTGGGGAAAAACTTTGGTGATGTGGGCATCTGTAAATACTTTATTCAATGAGTTTACTTACTATCACCATGAAATATACTACACACACGGCTATAAATTTATCTAAAAATACTGCCCAATTACTAAAAAGTATTTCAGACATTTTAAACATAACTTAGCTATTTAACATCACCATAAGAATCTGCTACATGTAGCAGAATGATTGCAAACTGGATAAAAATTGCTAGATTCAACACAGCGTGGGAAGAATCCCCAATCTTACCTCCTCACAATTTTTTTCCCCCAAATTAACCAAAACTGTGCCCGAACACATGATTATGGAATGGAAGCAGTTTCTCCCTTTGGCAATAAAGTAACAAACCCCATTTCAGAGTCCCTTCAGTGAAAATCTCTTAAGAGCAAAATATTAAGTTGTAGCTCATCAATCAACAGGTGACTTTTAGAAACACAAACATACTCATTTCCAAGAAGAATTAATTTTGTAAAATCTCCAGTTTTCTCTTTTACATTTTTACAAGCTACTGTCTTGCTATACTGAATAAATTTCAACAGATTTCTTCGCAGGGGGTTACCAAAAAAATGCCAAATATTCAAATTATTTTAGGGAATTTTCCCATACTGCTGCATGAAACAGCAGAATTAATAAGGGTCCAACAGTTACCACTTTTCAAATGCAAATATGGTGCCATCAAGTAAATACAGCCCTTTTTTAAACATCCGCCTAGTGTCTATACGAGTTCAAGGCACTACTTTTGTTTCCTTGAAAACCAAAATTCGCGCATTACACTCAGACATTACCTCAACTCAGCACCATCAGCAGCACCAACAACAAAAATAGATTTTAAATGGTCCAGCCTGAGCCTGCACCGTACAAGACGGTTTTGCTCTATCCCCCTACCCCCCGCCCCATTTTACACACAATGTCCCTAAACAATTCTGCCAAGGGCAAACGGTGCGATGGTTGAAAGAATCACCGGCGCCAGGTTCCATAAATAATGCCTTGAATTTCAGGACTCAGTCTTCCTATCTGTAAAATGTGGCCATTGGACTAAGCAGAACTACACCCCCACCCGCCCCCCTCACTCTCAGCGCGCCTCGAGGCCCGCTGGGGGCACAGCTGAGTGTTACTGGCCCTGGCCAGGGTGCCCTGCCTGACACCAGTCTGGATGGGAGGGGACAACGGCGGGGGGGGGGGGG
>NW_007726523.1:315177-315594 GCF_000696425.1 Galeopterus variegatus
GGGGGGGGGGGGGGGGGGGGGGGGGGGGGGCGGTGAACGCGAGGGAGGAGAGGAACTTGGACTTGCAACAGCTTCAAACAGGAGCGTGCGACAAACTTGAAGCCGACCTCCTAACAATAGGAAAGAACACTCCCATTTTTCCTGGCTCCAACTTGCAGGACCCTGCGAGGCTGGATCCTCCTGCCCGCCCCTGCGAGCCCGCCTTACCTTTCTCCCTGTTTGGTGTTAGAAGGAGGAGGGTGCAGGACCGTTTGATTCCCTTCCATCTCCACCACGCACTTGGTGTTCAGTTCCAGTTCTGAAAGCACAGGGGAACTAGCGTTGCAAAGTCGAGCCTCCCCGCCTGCAGCCCGCCGCGCCGCGCGGGGCCCCTGCCCGGGAAGCGGCCGAGCCGGGAGACCCGGGCGCCCGGTCTCA
>NW_007726523.1:316554-332670 GCF_000696425.1 Galeopterus variegatus
CCCCGGAGCGGCGGGGCGGCCGGCTGGAAACGGCGAGCGGGGCGGCGCTCAGGGGCAGCTGGAATGCGGGGCGGGACGCATTGTTTCCCCGGGTGGGGGCTCCCGGGCCAAGCCTGCCCCAGCGCCTGCGGGGACCCCACGGCCAGCGCCTGGAGCTCGAGTCACCTTCCGGGGCCGCTGTCACCCGCAGACCCAGAGCCCTTGGGCGGTATGAAGGGCTCCCACACGCCGAGCCAGGTGGGCAGGCCTTCCCCACGGAATTCAGTACGCCTCCGCTGAGATCCCAGCCCGCCGCCCCCCGCGGCCCCACACGGAGCTCGCCGCGGTGCTTTAAGATCTCTGTGGTGAACCGAGACCAGAGATTAATCTGTGGATCTACCACCGAAACAGCGTGTTTGTAAACAGTGCTCTCGCTTCCTTTCCCTTCCCCACTTGTCGTGGGAGGATTGGCAAGTGGGCTGGGAGGGTCATTAACTCTTACATAAGAATTTAATAGCAATGGATTCTGTCATCCTGCCAAACACAGACCTCGCTGCCAGGGCGGAACTGGGCGAAATCTGACTTATCCTATTTGGTTCAACAAGTGCTTAGGGGGAACGTGCTGTGAGCCAGGCATTTTGAAACATGCAAAAGTCTAAAATCCAGAGTTTAGATCCGGGGAATCTTTCGATCTTGCTTAAGTGTAGAAATACATTCATTCATGAATTCATTTACTGGAAGTTGTATTGAGGGCCTACTGTGTACAGGGTGCTGTGGTGGACGACCACTAACGTGAATAACGTTATGCACATGCTAAAGTGGTAGGAATGACATGGAGACGCGCATTATGCTAGACAGTGTGTGACAGGTGGTAGGAGAGACGTCCAACAGGTGCCGAGTTATGGGGCTGACTTTAAGGGATGCTTAACTGATGCCCCTTCCGCACTCCTATCTTGTTACAGGGCCACCTAAGCCAGTCCGCCTCTGAAGGGCCTGTTGCGTCTCCTCTCTATTCCTACTGCTACAATCCTACTTTGTTCATACATTCACCTGTTCAATAAATGTGTTCTGAACACCCTGCTATGTGACAGACTCTGTTCTCAGGCTCTTGGTACAGGCTCTCTGCCACTGCTGAACAAACGGGAAATTCATAGTCCCCTGGGGCAAACAATTTGGTTCTGTGCCTACCTCCTCACCTTTGGGCTACTGAGACATCCTTTTAACTGATCTTCCTAGTTTTACCTCCTATAATCTCTCCTATATACAGCTTCCGGACTGATGTTTCACAAAATTAAAATTTTATTCTTTAATTATGCATGTCATTCCGTTATTCAAAAAATTCTCTGGTCCACTCTATTTAATATTTCCTCCCCCTGTTCCTGAAATTCTTCACTTCATCCAGGACCTTTTCACAAGCAAGATGCCATTACTATGCTAAGCCATTATTCTGGCAGTTTCCACTGATGGGAATTGTAGAGGCTTGAATTGTATCCCCCCAAAAGATGCATTCAAGTCCCAACCCCCAGTACCTGTGAATGTGATCTTATCTGGAAATAGAGTTTTTGCAGAAATAATCAAGTTAAGATGAGGTCATATTGAGTCAGTTAGGGTGGCCCTGAATCCAATGACTGGTGTCTTTGTAAAAGAAAGAGGGAGATTTGGACACACACACAGGGAGGAAGGTCATGTGAACACAGAGGCAGAGATGGGAGTGATGCAGCTCAAGACAACGAATGCCAAGGATTGCCGGGAGCCACCAGAAACTGGGGAGAGGGAAAGTAGGACTCTCCCCTAGAGGCTTCAGAGGGAACGTGTTCCTGTTGATAACTTGAGTTTGGACTTCTAGCTTCCAAAACTGAGACAAGCAACATGGATGAACTTAAGAAAACTATGTTAAGTGAAATACGCCAGGTACAGAAGGAGAAACACCGCATGTCCTCACTCATAAGTGGGAGCTAAAAAAAATAAAAAGAAAAATACAACAGGCACAATGACAACTTGAACTTTCAAAGGGAGAGAACTGAGGTTACCAGAGGTGGGAAAGGGGGAGGAGGAGGGGAGTAAGGGAAGAAATGGTAAAGAGCCATGAAAAATGATTACATTGTATAATGTTAAATATACTGATTTGAGTATCACATATCGCACACAGGTATTGATGCTGGACTCCATACCTTCATACCCTACAATAAACTATGATTCAATTAAAAAAAAACTGAGACAATAAATTTTTGTTGTTTCATGCTACCCAGTTTGTGGTTATATGTCACGGCAGTCTTAAGAAACTAAACCTTTAGCATGTAAGAAATTCCATCTTTATTCAAAGGCACTGGGAACTGAGTGAGGGTTTTGGTTTTGGAGCCAGAGACCGCCACCACATTCAGAACACTGTTTTAGGGTAACTAATTTGGCAACACTCTATCCATCCAGAGGGCTGTTGGAGTCCCCCAGATGAGAGGTGGTGGTGGCATGAACAAAGCCAATAATAGGGCAAATGAAGCAGAAGGAACAGATGTAGGACTCACTGTGGAGATAACAGTGGAACAATTTAGCAACCCAGTGGGATGTGAGGACTGAGGAAGGCAAAGGATTGTAAGTGACTGGGAAAGGACCAGAAGGATGATGGCCCATAGTACCATAAAAGAGAAGAGAGTGGGTCTTAAGGTAAGAGGGACATGATTAGTTTTGATGGTTAAATAGTTTCCATTACAGAGGGGCCTTTCCTTCTGCTTTCCCAACCCTCTTCAACTTTAAGACCATAAAAGAGAAGAGAGTGGGTCTTAAGGTAAGAGGGACATGATTAGTTTTGATGGTTAATAGTTTCCATTACAGAAGGGCCTTTCCTTCTGCTTTCCCAACCCTCTTCAACTTTAAGGACCCAGATTAGTCCTTACCTCTTCTAAAAAGAGTTTACTAAATGTTTCTTCTTTAAAACAGTTTAGGCTTAACTCATTAGGAATTATATTTTTTTACAGTTGGAAGGTGCCTTTGGGTTCTTTTGGACCCTTCTACAACATCCCCAAAAGTGACCAGCCATCCTCTGCTTGAATATGTCTGGTGACAGTGTGCTCAAATTTGAAGAGGAGCTGAACTCCTGGTTGACTGGAGTCCTGAATGCTGGTTAACTCATTCTAAAGTTCTGCACTTGGAGGAGCTTGCTGGTTATCTCAGTTGGTCAGAGTGCTGCCTTATAACACCAAGGTCAGGGGTTCAGATCCCCACACCAGCCAGCCACCAAAAAACAAAACAAAAAAATACCAAACAAAAAAAAGTTCTACACTTTGCGAAGATCTCCATGAAGAATCAAATTTGCCTCCCTGTAAATTCCACCTGGTGATAGAAGTGCTGCCTCCTAGAGCTTCACACTCCAAGTCCAACTCCTCTTATATGTAAAACCCTTCAGATACTTGAAGAGGGTCTCATGTCTTTCTGAGGTCTTCGTTCCTCAGAATATGCTGTTCTGGGCCGAGCCCGTGGCACACTCGGGAGAGTGCGGTGCTGGGAGCGCAGCAGCGCTCCCGCTGCGGGTTCGGATCCTATATAGGGATGACCAGTGCACTCACAGCGCTCACTGGCTGAGCGCGGTGTGGCCGGTCTCAAAAAGGACAAAAAAAAAAAAAGAATATGCTGTTCTGATTACTGTTGTTGTATGATAAATCCTCCCAAAACTTAGCAGCTTAAAATAACAGTAATCATATTATCTCTCACGGTTTCTGTGAGTCAGGAATCTGAGGAGGACTCATGTGGGCAATTCTGGCTCTGGTTCTATCATGATACTGCACTCAGATGGTGGCTGATGCCAGGACAGCATGGGGTTAGAGCAGTGGAGCTGGCCGGGCATTTCCCTCCTTCTAGGTAGTGTCATGGTTTTTCCATTGTGGTCTTTCTGTGCGGGGAGGCTTGGGCTTCCCCACAGCATGGTGGTTGGGTTCTGAGAGTGAGCAAGAACACCAGCAGGTGCTAAATCAACTTTTACAACCTGACCTCTGACATCCTAGGTGTCACTTCTGCTGTAGTCACAAGCCCTCCTAGATTCAAAGGGAGGACCATAGCTCCCTTCTCTCAGTTGGGGAAATGTCAAAGTTATATGTTAAGAAAAGCATGTAGGGTGAGAGATATTTGTTGCAGCCCTTTTTGGAAAGTACAATCTACCACATAATGCATTCCTTCAACTTCCTGTCCATCTTCCTCTGACAGGGTGTTATGATAAAGTAAGGCTTGGGAACTAGATAGACTGTGTTTGAAACTTGCCACTCTCACTCATGTGTAATCTGAAACAAGTTGTCTAACCCCCTTAATATTCAGTTGGTTATATGGATAATAAATAGGAATCTGAACTCCTACCACACAGGATATTTAGACACCTTTTTGAATATATGCCTGACACACAGCATCCTACTTTTTCTGGGAACTGCCGTTCCTGAGGAGACAAAAAGATGCTCAATGAATAGTAGTTATATTATGTCAGCATCATATTAGACAGAACCAATAGGATATGTATATCAATATATGAGAAGGGACTTATAGAAATTGTCTCACATGATTATGAAGGCCGAGGAGTCCCACGATAGTCCATCTGCAAACTGGATGCCAGTAGCGTGACTCGGTCCAAGTCTGGAAGCCTCAGAATCAGAGAAGCTAATGGTGTGATTCTCAGTCCAAGGTCAAAGGCCTGAGAGCCAGGGGTGCTGCTGGTGTGAGTCCTTGAATCCAAAAGCTAAAGAGCCCGGAGTTCTGATGTCCATGGACGGGAGAGCAGAGTGTATCCAGCTCTAGCAGAAATAGAGTGAGAGATTCACCTTTTCCTCTGTTTTTGTTCTCTCTGGGCCCTCAGTAGATTGGATGGTGCCCACCCATATTGAGACAATAAACTATGATTCAATTAAAAAAAAACTGAGACAATAAATTTTTGTTGTTTCATGCTACCCAGTTTGTGGTTATATGTCACGGCAGTCTTAAGAAACTAAACCTTTAGCATGTAAGAAATTCCATCTTTATTCAAAGGCACTGGGAACTGAGTGAGGGTTTTGGTTTTGGAGCCAGAGACCGCCACCACATTCAGAACACTGTTTTAGGGTAACTAATTTGGCAACACTCTATCCATCCAGAGGGCTGTTGGAGTCCCCCAGATGAGAGGTGGTGGTGGCATGAACAAAGCCAATAATAGGGCAAATGAAGCAGAAGGAACAGATGTAGGACTCACTGTGGAGATAACAGTGGAACAATTTAGCAACCCAGTGGGATGTGAGGACTGAGGAAGGCAAAGGATTGTAAGTGACTGGGAAAGGACCAGAAGGATGATGGCCCATAGTACCATAAAAGAGAAGAGAGTGGGTCTTAAGGTAAGAGGGACATGATTAGTTTTGATGGTTAATAGTTTCCATTACAGAAGGGCCTTTCCTTCTGCTTTCCCAACCCTCTTCAACTTTAAAGACCCAGATTAGTCCTTACCTCTTCTAAAAAGAGTTTACTAAATGTTTCTTCTTTAAAACAGTTTAGGCTTAACTCATTAGGAATTATATTTTTTTACAGTTGGAAGGTGCCTTTGGGTTCTTTTGGACCCTTCTACAACATCCCCAAAAGTGACCAGCCATCCTCTGCTTGAATATGTCTGGTGACAGTGTGCTCAAATTTGAAGAGGAGCTGAACTCCTGGTTGACTGGAGTCCTGAATGCTGGTTAACTCATTCTAAAGTTCTGCACTTGGAGGAGCTTGCTGGTTATCTCAGTTGGTCAGAGTGCTGCCTTATAACACCAAGGTCAGGGGTTCAGATCCCCACACCAGCCAGCCACCAAAAAACAAAACAAAAAAATACCAAACAAAAAAAAGTTCTACACTTTGCGAAGATCTCCATGCGAAGAATCAAGTTTGCCTCCCTGTAAATTCCACCTGGTGATAGAAGTGCTGCCTCCTAGCACCCTTAGAAAAACCACTCACATGCACAGTCGTTTTATTTTGGAAAGCATATCTGAAGCAGTTACACTGTAGATGTGAGAGCCATGGTTTTTGAAGGCCTGCATTAAAATCCCAAGGCCATCACTTCCTGGTACATGACCTTGGTTGGGCAAATGACTTAAATTTTCTCTTTATTTTTTACGAATCAGTATAATGAAGGATGATAATAATAGTGTGTGCTTCATAGGATTATTGTGAGGATTAAATAATGGAACTGTGCTTGGTAAGTAGTGTTTACAGAATGTTCTTTACTGTTAACTGTTGTTAAAATAGAAATAGAAATGTTCCCGTGGCAGGTGGTTTGACGCCCCTCCCTGGGGGAGAATTATTCTTCCCTGACCCCTTGATGCTTGGCTTGACCGTGTGACTTGCTTTGTCCAATGGAAATTGAGAAGCAATGTGTGCCATTTCTCAGCAAAACTTGAAGAGCCATCATGTGATCTGCCACCTTCTCCTTTCCTTCTGCTACAAAACTAGCAGTGTCCCATCTGGGGGCTGTTTTGTCAGCCTGGGGCTCAGAATGGAAATGATAGAAGCAGAACCACAACCGGTCCCATGATGGACAAGTCCTGTGTGTGAGGCATGAAGCTTTGTTTTAGTTAGCCACTGAGATTCAAAGGTTGTTGGTCATCATGGTAATACAGTTGTTAAACTAGCATTATAGAAGGACTCTTATTTAAGTATTTGCCTGCTCCATGATTACTCTTTGATTCTCTGCAGATTTAAACCATTAGCAGTTTTGAGATCAGTGTGGCAGCCTACTTGGGACTGAAATAGCTTTGGAACTTAGGCTTACAGAAATTGGATAATTCCAGAGTCTCTGGGATATCTTTTACCAGTTGTCTGCCAGTTTTTTTCAGAACTCATAACATTTCCAGTTTCTACAGTAAAGCATGTTCGCAAGCTCTTCCTGACAACGGAGCACAGAGCAGGGCTTAGTGACTAGTACACACAGCTGTATTAGTTAGTGCTGCAGATTGGATGCCCCCCCCCCCCAACCTCAATGAGGCTTAATCTTCACTGTTAACTGTGGAGGGTGGGAAATCCTATTATGGTAATTAAAGGTGGGCCCTTGAAGAGGTGATCAGATTGTAGGACCATGCCGTAGTGAGTGGATTAAAAATGGTGGTCAGGAGCATGGCTCTGAAGGCTTTAAAACAAGAGTGTATGAGGAAATATCTCTCTCTCTGTCTCGCTATTTCATGATGTGAGACCCCTGGGTCACTGTTGCCACCACCAAGGCATTCACCAGGTGTGTTCCCTGGACTTTGGACTTCTCACCCTCAGAAACTGTAAGCAATAAATTTTGTTTTCTTTCAAATTACCCAGTTCCAGGTATTTTGTTATAAGCAACAGAAACAGTTGAATATAGTTGGTTATGGTGGTCTTTGGGGATTGGAGAAATGGTTGAAAAGAAATCTGACCCAGGCCATGCTGTCAGAGAAGCCCCACCAGGCTTTCCATGGCTTGGCCACAGTCCAGAACTTCTTTTTAGGCTAGACCAGCTTTACTTCTATGCAGCAGGCCCACGACATCAGTAAGCTACCTTGCTGTGCCCTGAGCTTCTTTTCCTCACACTGCTTCAGATATGCTTTCCAAAATAAAACGACTGTGCATGTGAGTGGTTTTTCTAAGGGTGATGATGGATTTGCTCTGACTCATCTATATTTTTTGGCCCACAAAAAAATGGGGGGGGGGGGGGGGGGTGAGGAAGGGGTTAGTGATAAAGATAGGAGAGACAGAGGAACCAAAAATGTTGAGAGACTGAAGAAAAGGCTGGGTCATCTCGGCATAAGAGATGAGGGTGCAGGTGGGGGTGGGAGGCCAGCAGCGTGGAAGAGGGACAGAAGGGCGGGAGTTGTGGGAAGGGGGACACTGAGCAGGGAAGGAGGTGACAACTCCTGTGTGAGGTAGAAGTTGTAAGTTAACTTCCCCAGGCCCACCACACTTACTCTGCTGCTGTGTTTCCTTCAGAAAGGATATTTTCTTTCATTTGGCAGAAAAATAGATACTGACTGCCTCTCCGCATGACCTTCAAACATGAGATCATTCAGTTACACTCTGGTCCCTATCATCCTGCCTACTGTTTCCTTTCTAGATAGGAATTCCGTCTAATCAACCACCAGAAGTGGCCAAGGTAAGGAGGAGGAGCTCTCAGGATAGGTATGCAGGGGACAAAGACTGGTCTGTTCCATACCTTCTGCACACCTTGTAAGTGCTGGGCGCTGGGGGGTTGGGTGGGAGAAGCATAGTCAATGACACATAAAGAAATCACCTGGAAAACATGAAGATCATCTTGAACTGTCTTGTCATCTATAGGTTATAAACAAAATGTCTTGGTCCTGAAGTAGAAGATCCCAGCACCTTAACTCAGTGAAACAGAAAGAAAGAACAAATGGCCCCTGGGAAAGCCTGGGGCTGGAAAAGCCTTTCTTTGATGCTGTCCTCATCTTTATTTCCCCCTGGCCACTTTAGATACCCTGCCGCCCTTGCCCCCTTCTTTCTTCAGGGACTCTTGTCTGCTTTTCAGCTTGTGGGCAACGTGTACTATGTCACCCTTACATAGTTCAACTATCAGATGGTGTAGAAGGATTTATAAAATTATCAGTCCTTGTTCATCCTTTTCTTCCTCCTGTACTACTCCTCATGGGCAACCACTTTTAACCTTTCATACCAGCTCTCTGTGTGGCCTTGAGCAAATTATGTAACTTCTCTATGCCCCAGATTCCTCTTCTACAAAATGTCACTAATAATAAAACTACTTCATAGGGTTTTTGTGAAGATGAAATGAGATAATCCCCTAGTCAGGGCTCTCCAGAGAAAAATAACCAATAGGATATAGAGATTTATTATAAGGAATTGGCTCATGTGATTATGGAGGCTGAAAAGTCCCATGATCTGCCATCTGGTAGCCGGAGACCTGGGGAAGCTGCAGGTGTAGTTCCAGTCCAAGTCCAAAGGTCTGAGAACCAGGAGCACAAAAAGTATCAATCCTAGTCTGAGAGCAGAATACTGATGTCCCAGCTCAAGCAGGCAGGCAGAGAGTGAATTCAACCTTCCTTTGCCTCTGTGTTCTATTCAGACCCTCAATGGATTGGATGATGCCCACCCACATTGGGGAGGCAATCTGCTTCACTCAACCCACCAATTCAAATGCTAATCTCATCTGGAAACACCTCCACCAACACACCCAGAAATAATGTTTAACCAAATATTTGGGCATCCCATGACCCAGTCAAGTTGACACATAAAATTAATGATCACACTAGTCATAAAGTGACTAGCATTGTGCCTTCACATAGTAAGCATTAAGTACATGTTAGCTATCAATATCACACTGAATTTCAATCCATTGGTTTGGTCATCTCTTCCCTCCCCTCCCTCCTCCCACCCTCAGACCGTAAGCTCCCTAAGGAATTAGAGTGAGATACAAGTCAGTAGCAAAAAGCCAAATAAACTGATAAAGAAATGGTCAAGGAGCCTCCCAGGCTCCCCAGCCAGGGTGGAGTCCCCCCCTCCACAGGACTCAGCCACGCCCCAGCCCCCCACCCCCCTGCCCTCTGCAACCAAGTGAGCAAAGGAGCCAGCCATGGCCCAGCCCTGACCTCCCATCTCCATCCCCCTTTCCCCTTCCCCTCCCCCTCCCACTGCTCTGCAACATCTTTGAATGCAAAAAAATAATAACAACTAATTAGTTTTTTAAAAATGAGCAAAGGACCCGAATAGTTCTTTCTCAAAAGAAGACTTACAAATGACCGACAGATATATGAAAAGGTGTTCAACATCATTAATCATAAGGGAAATATAAATCAAAATGCAATGATTGTTATCTCAAACCTGTTAGGATGGCTATTATCAAAAAGTCAAAAGAGAACAAGTGTTGGCAAGGATATGGAGAAAAGGGAACTTTTCGCGGGAATGCAAATTAGTACAACCATTTTGGAAAACAGTATAGAAATTCCTCAAAAAAACCACCCAATTCCAGTTCTAGGTATATATCCAAAGGAATTAAAATCAGTATACAGAAGAGATATCTGCATACCCACATTCATTTCAGCATTATACACAATAGCCAAGATATGGAAGCAACCTAAGTGTATCAATGGATGAATGGGTAAAGAAAACGTGGTTTATATGTAAATACTATTCAGCCATAAAAAGAAGGAAATTCTGCCATTTGTGACAACATTGATGAACCTGGAGGACATTCTGCTAAGGGAAATAAGCCAGACACAGAAAGACAGATAACAGGTGAGCTCACTTATATGTGGAATCTGAAAAAGTCAAACTCGTAGAGTCTAATGGTGGTTGCCAGGGCTGGGGGTTGGGAGAAAAGGGGAAATGTTGGTCAATTTCAGTGATAAGATGAATAAGTTCCAGGGATCCAGCATGGTGACTATAATTAATAATGCTGTAATTATTGGGCCGGCCCAGTGGCGCACTGCTACAGTGCGCCGCTTGGGAGCGCGGCGACGCTCCCACCGAGGGTTCGGATCCCACATACAGACCGGCCGCTCACTGGCTGAGCGAGGTGTGGGTGCAACACCGAGGGTTGCGATCCCGTTGCCGGTCCCGGTCCAGGTCCAGTACGGGCGCGACACTGAGGGTTGCGATCCATTGCTGGTCATGAAAAAAGACAAAAAGGAAAATAATAATAATAATAATGCTGTAATTATTAATTGTTAATTGTAATTATTAATTATTAATTGTTTACTTGAAATTTGCCAAGAGAGCAGAGCTTAAGTACCTTCACCACGTGCATGCGCGCACACGTGCACACACACACGCACACAATGGGAACTAGGTGTCATCATGGATGTGTGAATTAATTTGATTGTAATAATCATTACACAATGTATACATGTAGTAAATCATCACATTGTACACATTGAATTTTTATTTGTCAATTACACCTCAGTGAATCTGGGTGGAAAAGTTTATAAAGTGATGGGCATATAGAACGAACCCAGTAAAAGACAGTTTTGTTTTGTTTTATTTTATTACTGCTATTGAAGATAGTAGAAAATTTGCCTTGCTCATCTGAATATTTCCAGCCCATGGCCCAGAACCCAGCACCTTGTACCCTCTCAGCAAAATGTACATTGAATGAATGAGTTGAAGAGTTGGGTCTCTGTTCTGTTCAAAACACTCAGCAGGGAAGTATATGCAGTGATGATTGTTATAATTCCACTTTTTCTTTCCTTCAGACCCTGTGCTGCATTCTTCAAGTGACTGTTCTCATTTCTCGCAATGTTGGTACATAAGAAGCACCACTCTAGGTGCCTAGGAGAGAAGCTAATTCATTACCCACAATGGATGCTGTGGACATTGGGGCTTAATTCTCTTGTGGAATCTGGAGGAGAAAGGCTCTAATGGATTGTTCCTGTAATTCCCAAGCCACCAGACTACAGTCTGTCCTTTGCTTCATGCCACTGAAGATGTGAGGCCACCCTGCTCACCCTCCCCCACCAACTCCTGCCCTTCCCCAACCCCCCGGACCGCCTCACTGGGAATATCCAGTAAGGGTAATGCTCTTGTCAGTGAAGAAGTACTGATATATTTGTTTAAAACAAACAAAAAAACAAAAACCAGTTTTCTTAAAAAACAAAACAAAACCCAATTTTCTTTTAATCAAGTTGATATCAAGATAGACAACTAGCAAAAATTCCATGGAAAAATCTCAAACTCATCTTGTATGGAGTCAAACCCAGTAAGGGTAATGCTCTTGTCAGTGAAGAAGTACTGATATATTTGTTTAAAACAAACAAACAAACAAAAACCAGTTTTCTTAAAAAACAAAACAAAACCCAGTTTTCTTTTAATCAAGTTGATATCAAGATAGACAACTAGCAAAAATTCCATGGAAAAATCTCAAACTCATCTTGTATGGAGTCAAAGGCAGCTGTAACTTAACTAATATTTCCTTCTCGTGGAAGTGAAAAGACCCTTTTTCTTCACTAGACGATTCAGGATATGAATCTGCTCTTTTGAACTATGATTCCTAACCTCCCAGGGCCTTGCTAAACACTTTCCCAGATCTTTGTCTGAGCTGATTGTAGTTGTCTCCTATGAGGTCTTTAAGATGAAAGGTATTGAGGAGTTAGAAATCTTGATTCTCCTTTGATCTTAGAATAGGATTCTTAGGAAAATGCATGCATAGGGCTAAAGCTCTCGAGTAGAGGACAAAAGTCCACAGATAGCTTGGCAAAAGCCCATGTAATCAGTTCTAATCACTGTTTAGGGATGGGATCGTGTACTTTGACTATTTTAGGTGACTGGTTCAATTCCAGCTCAAAGGACTATTGACTATTTAACCTACTGATTGTTAAGATATGTTGAGGAAGCTGCCTGATTGTTTAAATATGCTGAGGAAATTGCTGTAGGAAAATATGTCAAAAAAGAAAATGTTTGTTGAGGGTAAGCTGTGTGTTGGTGGATCGACTTAGTTTTTTACAAATCCCATTCTGGAATGTCACATTGTTAATTTTACTGCTGTTACTAGTTTTACCCTGCCTTTGTTTTTATGTCTTTCTTTGGTGATTGAATCAACTGATTTTTCTTGTGAAACTTCCTTGTCTTTATAATAAAAGACAGAATCTAACTTTGAATCGGGGCTGTACCCCAGTTTTCTTTTCCTAACAGAGGAGTTGCTGGGATGCAGACCCTTTGGGCTTCTCAACGCATTCATGGTACTTTGAGTAATCCTTTTTTCATCTCTGTTACACAGAGGGAAGTGTAACAGAAAGGAAAACAAAAACCTGCAAAGTTTTTCTCCAGGGAAAGTGCCTTCCTGTGAGCTGGGAGGAGTTCAAGTTTCCACATGAAGCACTTGCTGATGGATGATTTATTTCCTTGCTCACTGGCTCTGTTTTGCAGGTAGTGCTGCAGGTACAGCTTTGTAAGTTTAGACAGCATTTCCTAAAGACCCTGCCAAAATTCTCAGATGGGTGGAAGAAATATGGCTCTAAAAATGACTGTTCTCTTTTAAGCAAGGAAATCCCACATTTTGGTGCAGAGAGCAATGCTCTGTAGTGGCAGCAGACAGATGTGTTTCCAAAAATAGATGGCAAGGCAGCATTTGTAAGACTATTGAGAACCTCACTGGTTATGTGAATGCTTTCTTAAAAAGAACTCAGCTAAGTTCAAGAATCCATTGACCTTAAAAAGACATTAGCTATATTATATATATGTATATATATTTATTTATTGCCTCTACAGTCTATGAAATCATTATTATAAAAGGTCAAAATATCTCCATATATTTGAAGAAGAGAGAGAGGAATGGTAATAAATTTTCCTATAAGAGCTTTTAATACAAAACCAAATGCATTATGTGGAACACTGGATCCTTATTCAAGTAAACTGACTGTAAGCAGATATTTTGGGGCCAATCACAGAAATTTATATATGGACTGAGTATTAGATGATAATTAAGAAATCACTGTTAATTTTGTGAAGTGCGATAATAGTATTTTGGTTGTATAAGTAAATGTCATTTTTTAAAAAATGTTTGAATTTATCTAATTTATCTAGAAAAAACATAATACAATCCACAGAATGGGAGAAAACATTCGCAAATCATATCTGACAAGGGCCTGGTGTCCAGAACATTCAAAGAACTCTTACAAATCAACAACAAAAACCAAAATTTAATATGGACAAAGGGCTTGAATAGACACCTCTCCAAAGAAGATGCACAAATGACCAACAAGCAAATGAAAAGATGCTCAGCATCAATAGTTATTGGGTTGTTTGCAACACATGATGAAAAGCCAGAATTAACAGTGGCTTAAGCAAGACCAAATGTAATTCTCTCACACATAAACATAAGCAGTCCAAGGCTCCCATGACAGCTTCAGTATCTTCAAGGACCCAGGTTCCTTCTATCTGGTTCTTTTCTCAGCCACCCTTGACACATGGTTTCCTCATCAAAGTCCAAGACAGCTGCTTTAGCTTCACCTCCACATTCCAGCCACAGAAAGAAGAAAAAGCTTTTTCTCTCTCTTTAATGGCATTGTCTGGAAGTCACACACACTACCTCCTCTTATATCCTATTAGCAAGAACATAGTCCCTCGGCCATGCCTTCCTGCAAAAGATGCTAGGAAATGTAATCTTTTTTCTGGGTGTCCATGTGCTCAGCTAAAATTTGAAAGTTCTTATGATGGACAAAGAGGAAAAGAAATATCAGGTGACAACAAGCAGGCTCTGCCACAATGGTGTGTCCCAATTGTGATTTGTATCACCAGGAAATTTATTACCAATAAAGTGTTCAAGATTACTAATGAACTATTTTAAAAACATGAGTGGGTTCAAGGTCATCTCTGTGTTAATACTTCTTTGCTCTTCCTTGCATTCTGATAAGTTTTCTTCAGAGGTAGTGTTAAATTTAACAGTAGGGAATTGCATAAAACATATTGACAAGCTTATCTAGGCCCCGGTCTGCAATAAATTACTGCTGTTCACACTGTGGCATTTTTTAGTCCTTTCTAACATTTGTGGTTTTGTCAAATCTGAATATATTAATGAGAAAGTGTCATGCGTTTATCTAAATGGCAATCGTCTTGGCTCTTATAAAAGGGAAAAGTTTAAGAAATCTTAAGTCAAATGAGCTCTAAGGTTCTTATCATTTCTAAAACATCTCCGATTCAGGTCCTATGAATTCTGTTCTGCGTGAACCACTTGCAGTAGAATCATCTGGGAAGCCTGTAAACAGTACAGCTTCCCAGGCCCAATTCACACCTATAGAATCAGAATTTCAGGGGGTGAGGCCCAGAAATGTTAAATGTCATTTTTTAAAAGATGCCTACTGAAGTAGTTCAAGGAAAATATCATGATGTCTAGGATTTGCTTTACGTACTTTAGCAAATAAGCATATTCCAGGATGCAAAAGTGGCTAACTGTCAATTATTAATGTAGGCAATTGTTATTTGGGGGTTATTATAATATTCTCTTGATTTATACATGTTTTAAGATATTTCATAAAGTTATTTAAAAATAAAAATAAAAAATTTAAGAGACTAATATTACAAATAGATAATTTCTCACAAAAGAAATAGATGCATTTCGCAAATGAGTATTTTTTTGCAAAAAGTAATACTCAATGAACCTCAAGTAGGTTGTTTGCAAGCCTGATGCAAAGCAAATTCAGTTTTTTGAATGAATGTTGTCAATAATCCATGACTAGAAACAATGTTGGTATTTAACATATGATAATGACCATAATAAAGAAATTAGGTCAAAACAATATGAAATATGCTTCAGATACTAATCCCAAAATGCACATTTAGAATTTTTAAAATTAAGGAAAAAGAAACATCAGTCTGTTTCTTAGTATTTCTTTGAAATTTGTAATAAAAATTGTTCTTATCCATGTAAGTAAGCTGAATCCTAATATCTTTACTGCTAGTTGATTTTTTAAAAATATCTGAGTTAAATTGGCAGATTTTTTTACATTACTGAATAATTCCTGCAAATTGTAAGAGTTGCATAATTCCTGCAAATCAAGAGTGAGATGGATTCATTCGTGTCTAACACAGCAACAAGAGCTGTGTGTCATTAGATGGATTCAGACGTGTCTCAGGTCACATCTCTGGAGATGTTTGTGATGGAACAATGCTTTCTCATGACTGACTTCACATTGTCAGCAGGCACTACACATAGATTTAACTATAGTGGGAATTTGAGCTTATTCATCACCTTATTCTGGCCACCGCTGGAGTATAGGCACATCTAGAATGTTTCCTGAAATCCTATTAGGACCGGCCTGAAGGATGTGTGTCAGGAAGTGGGACTGAAGAACCTCCTGGGCCAGAACTCATTCTAAGGAGAGAAGAGACCAGACATAAGACTTAGTCATTGAACGATGGTGAGGGTTCTGAAGAGAATGAAGTAGGTTTTCCTCTAATTCTATATCAGTCGGGGGATCTCAAATATGAAACAAAAGGATTGAACGATGGTGAGGGTTCTGAAGAGAATGAAGTAGGTTTTCCTCTAATTCTATATCAGTTGGGGGATCTCAAATATGAAACAAAAGGGGGCTGGCCCGGTGGCGCACTGGAGAGTGTGCCGCTTGGGAGCGCGGCGGCGCTCCCGCCGAGGATTCGGATCCCATGTGGAGACCGGTTCCCGCTCACTGGCTGAGCGTGGTGCGGGTGCAACACCGAGGGTTGTGATCCCGTTGCCGG
>NW_007726523.1:332680-357300 GCF_000696425.1 Galeopterus variegatus
CCCCAACCCCCCGGACCGCCTCACTGGGAATATCCAGTAAGGGTAATGCTCTTGTCAGTGAAGAAGTACTGATATATTTGTTTAAAACAAACAAACAAACAAAAACCAGTTTTCTTAAAAAACAAAACAAAACCCAGTTTTCTTTTAATCAAGTTGATATCAAGATAGACAACTAGCAAAAATTCCATGGAAAAATCTCAAACTCATCTTGTATGGAGTCAAAGGCAGCTGTAACTTAACTAATATTTCCTTCTCGTGGAAGTGAAAAGACCCTTTTTCTTCACTAGACGATTCAGGATATGAATCTGCTCTTTTGAACTATGATTCCTAACCTCCCAGGGCCTTGCTAAACACTTTCCCAGATCTTTGTCTGAGCTGATTGTAGTTGTCTCCTATGAGGTCTTTAAGATGAAAGGTATTGAGGAGTTAGAAATCTTGATTCTCCTTTGATCTTAGAATAGGATTCTTAGGAAAATGCATGCATAGGGCTAAAGCTCTCGAGTAGAGGACAAAAGTCCACAGATAGCTTGGCAAAAGCCCATGTAATCAGTTCTAATCACTGTTTAGGGATGGGATCGTGTACTTTGACTATTTTAGGTGACTGGTTCAATTCCAGCTCAAAGGACTATTGACTATTTAACCTACTGATTGTTAAGATATGTTGAGGAAGCTGCCTGATTGTTTAAATATGCTGAGGAAATTGCTGTAGGAAAATATGTCAAAAAAGAAAATGTTTGTTGAGGGTAAGCTGTGTGTTGGTGGATCGACTTAGTTTTTTACAAATCCCATTCTGGAATGTCACATTGTTAATTTTACTGCTGTTACTAGTTTTACCCTGCCTTTGTTTTTATGTCTTTCTTTGGTGATTGAATCAACTGATTTTTCTTGTGAAACTTCCTTGTCTTTATAATAAAAGACAGAATCTAACTTTGAATCGGGGCTGTACCCCAGTTTTCTTTTCCTAACAGAGGAGTTGCTGGGATGCAGACCCTTTGGGCTTCTCAACGCATTCATGGTACTTTGAGTAATCCTTTTTTCATCTCTGTTACACAGAGGGAAGTGTAACAGAAAGGAAAACAAAAACCTGCAAAGTTTTTCTCCAGGGAAAGTGCCTTCCTGTGAGCTGGGAGGAGTTCAAGTTTCCACATGAAGCACTTGCTGATGGATGATTTATTTCCTTGCTCACTGGCTCTGTTTTGCAGGTAGTGCTGCAGGTACAGCTTTGTAAGTTTAGACAGCATTTCCTAAAGACCCTGCCAAAATTCTCAGATGGGTGGAAGAAATATGGCTCTAAAAATGACTGTTCTCTTTTAAGCAAGGAAATCCCACATTTTGGTGCAGAGAGCAATGCTCTGTAGTGGCAGCAGACAGATGTGTTTCCAAAAATAGATGGCAAGGCAGCATTTGTAAGACTATTGAGAACCTCACTGGTTATGTGAATGCTTTCTTAAAAAGAACTCAGCTAAGTTCAAGAATCCATTGACCTTAAAAAGACATTAGCTATATTATATATATGTATATATATTTATTTATTGCCTCTACAGTCTATGAAATCATTATTATAAAAGGTCAAAATATCTCCATATATTTGAAGAAGAGAGAGAGGAATGGTAATAAATTTTCCTATAAGAGCTTTTAATACAAAACCAAATGCATTATGTGGAACACTGGATCCTTATTCAAGTAAACTGACTGTAAGCAGATATTTTGGGGCCAATCACAGAAATTTATATATGGACTGAGTATTAGATGATAATTAAGAAATCACTGTTAATTTTGTGAAGTGCGATAATAGTATTTTGGTTGTATAAGTAAATGTCATTTTTTAAAAAATGTTTGAATTTATCTAATTTATCTAGAAAAAACATAATACAATCCACAGAATGGGAGAAAACATTCGCAAATCATATCTGACAAGGGCCTGGTGTCCAGAACATTCAAAGAACTCTTACAAATCAACAACAAAAACCAAAATTTAATATGGACAAAGGGCTTGAATAGACACCTCTCCAAAGAAGATGCACAAATGACCAACAAGCAAATGAAAAGATGCTCAGCATCAATAGTTATTGGGTTGTTTGCAACACATGATGAAAAGCCAGAATTAACAGTGGCTTAAGCAAGACCAAATGTAATTCTCTCACACATAAACATAAGCAGTCCAAGGCTCCCATGACAGCTTCAGTATCTTCAAGGACCCAGGTTCCTTCTATCTGGTTCTTTTCTCAGCCACCCTTGACACATGGTTTCCTCATCAAAGTCCAAGACAGCTGCTTTAGCTTCACCTCCACATTCCAGCCACAGAAAGAAGAAAAAGCTTTTTCTCTCTCTTTAATGGCATTGTCTGGAAGTCACACACACTACCTCCTCTTATATCCTATTAGCAAGAACATAGTCCCTCGGCCATGCCTTCCTGCAAAAGATGCTAGGAAATGTAATCTTTTTTCTGGGTGTCCATGTGCTCAGCTAAAATTTGAAAGTTCTTATGATGGACAAAGAGGAAAAGAAATATCAGGTGACAACAAGCAGGCTCTGCCACAATGGTGTGTCCCAATTGTGATTTGTATCACCAGGAAATTTATTACCAATAAAGTGTTCAAGATTACTAATGAACTATTTTAAAAACATGAGTGGGTTCAAGGTCATCTCTGTGTTAATACTTCTTTGCTCTTCCTTGCATTCTGATAAGTTTTCTTCAGAGGTAGTGTTAAATTTAACAGTAGGGAATTGCATAAAACATATTGACAAGCTTATCTAGGCCCCGGTCTGCAATAAATTACTGCTGTTCACACTGTGGCATTTTTTAGTCCTTTCTAACATTTGTGGTTTTGTCAAATCTGAATATATTAATGAGAAAGTGTCATGCGTTTATCTAAATGGCAATCGTCTTGGCTCTTATAAAAGGGAAAAGTTTAAGAAATCTTAAGTCAAATGAGCTCTAAGGTTCTTATCATTTCTAAAACATCTCCGATTCAGGTCCTATGAATTCTGTTCTGCGTGAACCACTTGCAGTAGAATCATCTGGGAAGCCTGTAAACAGTACAGCTTCCCAGGCCCAATTCACACCTATAGAATCAGAATTTCAGGGGGTGAGGCCCAGAAATGTTAAATGTCATTTTTTAAAAGATGCCTACTGAAGTAGTTCAAGGAAAATATCATGATGTCTAGGATTTGCTTTACGTACTTTAGCAAATAAGCATATTCCAGGATGCAAAAGTGGCTAACTGTCAATTATTAATGTAGGCAATTGTTATTTGGGGGTTATTATAATATTCTCTTGATTTATACATGTTTTAAGATATTTCATAAAGTTATTTAAAAATAAAAATAAAAAATTTAAGAGACTAATATTACAAATAGATAATTTCTCACAAAAGAAATAGATGCATTTCGCAAATGAGTATTTTTTTGCAAAAAGTAATACTCAATGAACCTCAAGTAGGTTGTTTGCAAGCCTGATGCAAAGCAAATTCAGTTTTTTGAATGAATGTTGTCAATAATCCATGACTAGAAACAATGTTGGTATTTAACATATGATAATGACCATAATAAAGAAATTAGGTCAAAACAATATGAAATATGCTTCAGATACTAATCCCAAAATGCACATTTAGAATTTTTAAAATTAAGGAAAAAGAAACATCAGTCTGTTTCTTAGTATTTCTTTGAAATTTGTAATAAAAATTGTTCTTATCCATGTAAGTAAGCTGAATCCTAATATCTTTACTGCTAGTTGATTTTTTAAAAATATCTGAGTTAAATTGGCAGATTTTTTTACATTACTGAATAATTCCTGCAAATTGTAAGAGTTGCATAATTCCTGCAAATCAAGAGTGAGATGGATTCATTCGTGTCTAACACAGCAACAAGAGCTGTGTGTCATTAGATGGATTCAGACGTGTCTCAGGTCACATCTCTGGAGATGTTTGTGATGGAACAATGCTTTCTCATGACTGACTTCACATTGTCAGCAGGCACTACACATAGATTTAACTATAGTGGGAATTTGAGCTTATTCATCACCTTATTCTGGCCACCGCTGGAGTATAGGCACATCTAGAATGTTTCCTGAAGTCCTATTAGGACCGGCCTGAAGGATGTGTGTCAGGAAGTGGGACTGAAGAACCTCCTGGGCCAGAACTCATTCTAAGGAGAGAAGAGACCAGACATAAGACTTAGTCATTGAACGATGGTGAGGGTTCTGAAGAGAATGAAGTAGGTTTTCCTCTAATTCTATATCAGTTGGGGGATCTCAAATATGAAACAAAAGGGGGCTGGCCCGGTGGCGCACTGGAGAGTGTGCCGCTTGGGAGCGCGGCGGCGCTCCCGCCGAGGATTCGGATCCCATGTGGAGACCGGTTCCCGCTCACTGGCTGAGCGTGGTGCGGGTGCAACACCGAGGGTTGTGATCCCGTTGCCGGTCCCCGGTATGGGCGTGACACCGAGGGTTGCGATCCCGTTACCGGTCAGTAAAAAAGACAAAAAGGAAAAAAAAAAAATGAAACAAAAGGCCCCTTGAAATTAGGATGACTTGAGGAGAGTTTTGGGACCTTTTACAAAGGTATGTGTAGGGGGAAACAGACATTTATAACCAGGGGAGATCTTGCCACACTGTATATATATCTGCATACACACATATACATTCATATATGTGTACATGTGTGTGTGTGTATACACAGTCAGGCCACCATATCTGTGGATTCTGCATCCATGGATTCAACCAACCATGGGTTGAAAATATTAGGGGGAAAAACAACAAAAAAAACCCAATACAACAATAAAAAATACAAATTAAAAAACAATACAGTATAACATAGCTTTCACATTATCTTAGGTATTGTACTTAAACTAGAGATGATTTAATGTATATGAGAGGATGAGCGTATGTTATATCCAAATACTATACCATTTTATATCAAGGACTTGAGCATTTGAGGATTTTGGGAACCTCAGGAGGTCCTGGAACCAATCCTCCATGGATACAGAGGGACGACTGTATAAAGAGTTTTGTTGCAGGGATTTGCTCTTACATGCTTGCGGGAGTGATTACACAGTCTCTGTAAGACTGTTGTCTTTGCATGTGATGCTGGAGCTTGAAGTCCAGGGATCAAACAGTTGGGAAGGGAAGATGGATGTGGGGTGGGAGACAGCAAGAGCCCTCTGGAACCCAACAGCATGAGCCAGAGCCCCCTGAGGACAAATCAAAACCCATATCAGTTCTTGTTGACCTGACTGTAGTGGTGCAGGGCCTTTTGTCACAGAGCTAAACACACACACCTGACCTAGGTGTCAAGGAAGTTGGAGGTACAGCAGTTGTAGACTGAATAGCAACCATGCATGTGATTTATAAAAATTGGCTGCTGCTCCCTTTCTGTCACCACATCTCTCGCAAAAAATATGTAGGAAAGGGCGTTCTGGGAAATCAAATTCAGGCTAGCTAAATTGACACATTAAAAACCCATATTCCTGCTCTTGACTACCGTCTAGGTACCTGACGCCCTGAAATTCCCAAATGAGCTCAGTACTGCTTTCAGAATCTGCCTGGATCTCTTTTCTGGTTCCATCTTTCTTTGGACCAACTATGCTGCCCTGAGATATGACAAAGGGATGGATACTTTCAGAGGTGTAAATAGAGTTTGGACACACAGGCTGGCCCGTGTGTGTGTGTGTGTGTGTGTGTGTGTGTTCTCACGCATGTGGCTGTGAGACTTTGCTGCAGGACAGAGTAGGGGATGGTAAGAGAAGGAGACAGGCCACAGGCCAGCTCTACCCCATTATCACTTTCTTGGGTGAAACCCTGAAGAAATTAAAATTTCTAAATTTGAACACTGCAAATCATTATGAAGGTATGCTTGTTAAGGTTAATGAATAAAACAAACTTTATTTAACAGTTTTTTATGCTGATTTACAAATTTTAAGTATTTAGGCCTTGTGAGGGAAGGGTATCTGTGTCAGCAGGTGGGAGACCAGCCCTAGATAATTTATATTAATTAAATTAAATTTATGGGACCGGCCCGGTGGTGCACTGGATAAGTGCGCCGCTTGGGAGGCGCGGCGGCGCTCCCGCCCGAGGGTTCGGATCCCACATACAGACCGGTTCCCGCTCACTGGCTGAGCGAGGCGCGGGAGCAACACCGAGGGTTGCGATCCCGTTGCCGGTCCCTGGTCCGGTACGGGGGCAACACTGAGGGTTGCGATCCGTTGCCGGACACGGAAAAAGATAAAAGACAAAAAAAAAAAAAAAAAAAATTAAATTTATAATTTAATTTATAAACACCTCCTAGGTGTGCAATGACTTTTCACTTATTTAGGATAGCAGTAGCATGCTTCAAATCAGACTCAAATTCCATTTTAGATTTGTATTTTTTTTAATTCATGATTCAAAACTCAAAAGGAAAAATTGATATTCAGTGAAAAGTGTGGACAAGAAATCTTGCCCGTTTCTTATGTTCCCTTCCAGAGACATTCGCTGCATTTATAAACAAATTTATACATTTATATCTCCCCTTTAACATTTTTAACCCATATTTTAGCATATTATTTAAACTGTTCTTCGCCTTACCTTTGTCACTTACTGTTTTCTATCAGTACATGACGAGTTTCCTCCTCCTTTGTTTATGGCTGCATAATATTTTATAATTTATTTAGCTAGTTCCTTGTTGAACGTACGTTTAGGTTGTTATCAATATTTTGCTATCACAAACAATGCTAAAGTGAATACTCTTGAACATATAACTTAGTACATATAAATGTATCTCTAGGGAAAATTTGTAGAAGTGGAATTGCTGGCTCGAATGTCTTGTACTTTAAAATTCTGGTAGGCACTACTAATTGCTTTCCGTAGAGGTTGTACCAAGGTCATAATCGAGGTTATACTCCCACCAGCAAGGTAGGAGAATGCCTATTTCCCTCTCTACCTTTGCTAGCAAAGCATATGTGGTGGCCTTGAAAATGCGCCACTGAGACTTCTGTCTGTGGAAAATGTAATTGCTGCTGTGTTCTGAATCCACCACTGGGCATACACTGCAGCTAGGCTTCCCACAGGGTGCTCCCAGCCAGCGGCTGAGTGAAGTCATTACTAAGGAAGGCCCATATCTACACGATTTGGCAGTCCTCTGTCAAGTGATGTCAGCCAAAGGATTGTATGAACCTGAACAAAACTCTCTTAAAACTGTGTGCTGAGGTCTGAGACTCTCCCTTTGCAACCCTCCCTTCTTTCCCTCTCTCCTTCACAGGGGTTGGATCAGCATCATGATCCAATGGCTCTCCCTGCCTTCCTGTCTCTTCAGCTTTCTTCTTCCTTTTTCCTTTGCAGCAATTTCTCCCAGTTTATCTCTTGGATATTTAATCCCGTATTGATGCCTGATTCTCAGAAGACCAAGCTAGCACAGCAAATTGTTGGTCTTTAGCAGCATAATAGGTAGAAGACTGGCATCTCAGAAAGTTGTTCTTTTTCACTTTGTAGTATGATTTAACTTGCCTCTTAACAACAGGGATGCAGTCAACAATCATCAAATCTATGTCAGTAAGAGACTGAGACTTTAGTGTCATATAGTAGGAATAAACAAGATATTCATCTTGAGAACAATCGGTGCCTGACTAATAACACAAAGAGATAATTTCTACCTGAGCTTCACAGGGGCATACCCAGAGACCAAAGCTGTTCCTGGAGGCTGAGATCATGCGTTTGTCTGTAGGTGAAGCAGGATTAATGCATCATCCCGGTGAATGTTGATGAGACACACCCTTGAATTTAGTTCTATATCTAGTCCTCCTGCCTTTGCTGAAGGAGTTCAGTGTTTCCAGTGATATGATTTAATTGCAAATGTCCTTCCTCTTTCATCTTCAGGGATTCTGATATTCTGGAGAAAACTAGTGTTATCTTATCTGAGGGTTAAAGCTCAATTATTAATAATAGATCTGCAACATAACCAGTGCTACTTTAGACAAGCCCAAGTACAAAATGGCGCTGCCGACCTCCTCCCCTCCCCTCCTCCCTTCCCTTTAGAAGTCTCCTGACTTAAACAGAAACCCCTTTTGCTTCTGCAAGGACGCAGTTCACCCCAATCCACATTAGCATAATGCCCCTCCCTGATGGTATCAGCCAGCCCTTGGCACACTATATAAGCTCTACCACCCCCACACCTGGTGCTGTCCCCTTTTCAGGGCAGCCCTGGGCTGCCTGCTACTTTGAGCACAGCCCAGCAGATTTCTTTCTTCAATAAAGCTTGAACGGTACCCAGCATCTCAGCTCACTTTCTTTCAATTAATCCTTTCTCAGAGTTCCAAGAGAATGTTATTCTGTTCAAGCATGAGATGCTTCACAAGAGAGCTGTTGACTTTCAGTCTGACTAAATCCTTTCACGTTGCAGCGTGTAGGAAGCATAATCATTTTGGAATGTCTCTGAGATGACTTCTGCAGGTGAGTCTTTCCTCTGAGTGTCTTTGGGGCTAGATCAGTCATGTCTGTTCTATCGCTGATGAGGTGTTCGTGTAAAAACGAATTTTTAAATGGTTTATTTAACAGCTCTGATTAACACTGAGTATTGGGATCCTAATGTGTCAGTTAGAGACATTTAATCGCTCATCATTAAACAATCTTGACTCTTTCACCAAGCAGAGGAGATATTATATGAGCAACATATGGGTGGAGTCGATCTGAAAAAGAATTTAGGGAGGGAAAAGTTGTGCAATCTCTAACTTATTTTATTTCTTTTTTTAGGAAGAGCCTGAATCTACGTCACTAATTTTTACCAGGCTCTGCTCAAAGGTTCCTATTCCATTTTGGTATTCCAGCTGAAATAATGTGCAATTCAACCTTATTTTCTTTTTTCCTGGCCCTTCACACTCCAATGTGAATGAGATGTACTTATTTCAAACTAAATTCTCTAACAGGTTCCTCTTTATTGGAAGCCTGTTGGGCAAGCCAGTGCTGTCACACTCTGCTCGATGGAGTAGACCATGAAGAGCCATTGCCACCTATAGATGAACTAGAATATTAATGAAAAGATCGAATTTCTAAAGCACTGTTTCAGGACTTTGACCATCAGCCATTTCATCAACTTCAAAACATCATAAAGAAGAAATTCTAGTAAAAAAAATTTTAAGCTGCCACCCATCCTCATACCACCTTAAGGGTGCATCTATTTTACAACTGTGAAATCCATTCCAATCTGTATTGATATCCGTATGTAGCTTTCCCATAGTTGGATCATTGTGTATATACAATTGTGTCCTACTTCTTTCTCTTGTTTCAAAGTTATGACAAAACTATCATATTTATCATTTTGATAGCTATGTAATATCTCATCATTCATATGTAATTTATTTAATCACTCCAGCTGCTAAATGTCTAGGTTTTTTCAGTTCTCTGATTTTTAAATAATCCTATTAAATTTACAAATTTGGGTAGAGGTCAAAAACTAAAGGAGTACAGGGGCTTTTTGTTTTAGGAAATGGGCACCTCACGAATTAAGGCTGAAGAACTGGACAAGACTGAGACTGTAGGAGAAGATACTCTGTCCAAGGTTGGGATGACCAGAATGGCTGCCTATCCATGTTCACAGAATGTTAGAAATGGAAGAGACTTGGAAAAGTATTCCGCCTAGTCTTTCTTGAAGTGGAGTCATGAAATACTGGTCTTGTATAATCCTCTGGGGGTGTATTAGTCCGTTTTGTGTTGCTATAACAGAATACCTGAGACTGGGTAATTTGTAAAGGGCCTGAGACTGGGTAATTTATAAAGGGAAGAGGTTTATTTGGCTTATGATTCTGGGACAGCTGAATCTGGCATGGGCCTCAGGCTTCTTCTGCTCATGGTGGAAAGTGGCAGGCAGCTGGCGGGTACAAGCAGATCACAGGACGAGAGGAAGCAAGAGAGAGAGAGAGAGAGGAGTTGCCAGGGTCCTTTAAACAACCAGCTCTCATGGGAACTAATAGAGCGAGAACTCACTCACTACCCCTCCTCCCCCAGGGAGAGCATGAATCCATTCACGAGGGATCCTCCCCCATGACTCAAAGAGTTTCCAGCACTGCCACATTGGGGATCAGATTTCCACATGAGTTTTGGAGGGGACAACACATCCAAACTTCATCAGGAGGATAGAAGAATTTTGTGCTCAAACAGTTCATTCACTGCTGTGTCCCCAACATCTAGAACAGTGCCTGGCAGATAGTAGACACTCAATACATAATTTTTTAGTAAATGGAACAAGTTTGGGAAAAGCTGCATACTAAAGTTCCCTCTTGGAGAGCAGCTATGCACATTAGCAAAATAAAGTCTCTGAAGAGACCAGTAGTAAAGAAACTAGTTTTAACTGTCATCCATGCAGCATTTCCTAGCTAATGTGTCCACAGATCTCTTTTGAGAGCCAACACACAGCTTTGTGGATCTAATGCTGTGCAGAAAAGTTTGGGAAATGGTAACCTGGTCAACCCATCCTCCTCCTTATTTTACTGGTAAGTCACAAAAAAGCCAAATAGGGAATTTTAAACTAGACATAACTGCAGTGAATTCAGAAGTATCCAAATTGCAAGGACCTAAACCCCAAGAAAATGAAAAACAAAACTGTTATGATTATAATAAATGTTCTGAGAGGCAAATTGTCCCTTGGTTTGAATAGGAGCAAAGATGTCTGGGCAGCCTGTTGCTTCTCCTGCCACAGTAATCTGAGCTGTGCCCTGGCAGAGGAAGAGCCCTTTCCACTTGGATGCCCTCTGGTCTTTGTTTATACTTCCCTGGTTTGACAAGCAGGGAATACTTGCTTTGGAGTTTTACCCCAAATCAACCATTTATAAAGGAAACATCAGTTTTTCTTACCTGTAAAAGAGAGATAAAATACTAGCTATCTTTCTACTAGAGGATTTACTGTGACCATGTTTGAAGCTTAAGCCTCAGGCCCTTCACTTAGGTGGACTTCTTTTACAATTTTTCGCAATTTCTGTAGTCTTTCTAAATAAAAATTTGGCATAGTAAACTTCTGTAGTCTTTCTAAGTAAATATTTAGCATAGTAATATTTGGTGTAGTAAATTTCTTCTTAAAGTGCCCCCTTAATTGTATAAATTTCAGACCCCATGCAACTTGGGTCCCATACTCATTGGTCATGGCAAGTGACCAGACTGGAAGCTCCAAGTGGGCAGGAGCCCCCCGAACCCAACATTCAGGGCCTGGCTGAGAAGTGATAGGAGCTCAATAAATATTTGTTGAGGATTGAGTGTTTAAAGATCATATATATTAAGCACTTGGCAAATAGTCCTATCAAAAGGAGTTTTTATAAATAAGGAGTGAGACAGAAGCAGAGAGGAAAAGTGCACCCAAAGATGCTTATATGCAGAAATATGCAAATGTGATTGGTCTTGAACTTACCTACAATACCTATGACGAATATTCAACATCATGGGAACATACTGCAGGTTTAGCAATGTAAACATATACCTTTGCCCTAAACTAAGTTTGCTCCTTCCACCATTCACTGTCATGTAGTATCCCTTCTCGTTTGGAAGTCAGCTGTGGCAGTCTGCTCTGATCTGCAAGAGAATGACAAGAGGGACTTTGATGCAACGTTAATCATATTCTAAGCTCCACACAGTGCAGGTGAAATCATTAGAACAGCAAACACTCTTTCTGATGTTCCTTAGACACATTTTCTCATTCAGTGCTGACTGGCATTCTTTATAATGATGGGGAAGGTGAGAGTTTCCAAGGAAGCCAACCAGTAGACAGTTGGAGGAGTTAGGCACAGTGGCGTGGGTGCACGGGTGTGTGTGTGCACGCACGCGTGCCCTCACATGCTCTTTGTTAATGCAGTCTCTGTAAATGGAAAACCAGCTGAATCCTCTGGGAACAGTCATTAACCACAGCAGTCAGTGCCTGAGCTATTAATACAGCGAGCATGGGGGCAGTGCCAGGCCTGAGAGGCTCTGCCGTTGTCTCTCTCACCCCCTGCGCCCTGCACCTCCTCCCTTCTCCAGAATCCTTCCTCGAAGGCACTCACCCTGCTCACCATTATCATAAAGAATGGCTGGAATGTGAGCATGGCTGGAACTAACCCCTGCCGTTCCATTGTCTGAGTCTTAAACACTGCTCCAGTCTGGTCAAAGGAAATGAAAGTGGAGGGACAACCCAGCTTATAAACACTGGGGACAAGATGTCAGTGCCATCCACTGCTCGCTGGAACACTGGGCTATTTATCACACAGAGCCCCATCTGTTCAAGGCAGAGGAATGCTATTTGCTCGGGGAGGACAGGAAGCATTGATAGCGGTATTCCCTAGCTTTCTCATTAAAGTCTTTGAAAAATAGCCTTTCAAAAGAAAGACATCTTTATATTCCAACTGAGTTATGAAATTAAAAGCATCACCGGGCTGAGGTTTATCATCTGCTTTAGTCAAGCCTAAGATGCAGCAGGCCTCCAAAACTTTTCTCTGTTAATGAATTTCCTGAATCTGGCAATTTTTTGCTGCAAGGAAAAAAAAAAAGATTTGGTTTATTTTATGGTGAGCAGAATTCAAACAGCAACAGAAAGAAAAAGAATAATGGCTTTAATAAGAAAAAAGAGTATTTGGGGGCCAGCCCATGTCTCACTTGGGAGAGTGTGGTGCTGATAACACCAAGTCAAGGGTTAAGATCCCCTTACCAGTCATCTTTAGAAAAAAAAGAAAGAAAAAAGAGTATTTGCAGAAAATTTGCACATGCATCTCAATCCCCAGCAAGGAATGTCTTTGAAGATGATTTGATTATTCAAAACCAACTAAATCCTCTCTTTATCCGCATTTTCCTAAAAATTCATGATGATGTGCCATAGTGTGGGCCTTATTTATCACCATGACCACCCACACCACCACCACCACCACCACCACCGTCATCATCATCATCATTGTGATCATCTTCATCATTATTATGTTGGGCTTTTATAGTCCATTTAAATCTGGAAATGCATATCTTGCAGTTCTGTGAAACATTCCTTCATTATCTCATTGATAGTTTTCTCCTTTCCATTTTCTCTATTCTCTCTTTCTGTAATATCTATGAGATGAATTTTGAGACTCCTGGAGTGATTCTCTAATTTTCTTATGTTTTACTGCTATTCTCCATCTTTTTCTATATCCTAGGCGATTTCTACCAACATTTCTAATGAATATTTTTATTTGGCTAGCCTACTCATTTTTTTTTTTTTTTAATTTCCAAGAGCTCTTTCTTGAATTTTATTCTTTTTTGTTAGCATACTGTTCTTGTTTTCTCTTATTGCTCTGAGGATATCAATTCCAGTTTTGTTTTTGAAAGTTTTCTTCTGTTCTTTGTTTCTTCTGGGTTATTTGTTTTGTTTTTCTCTGGGTTATTTTGTTTGTTTGTTTGTTTGTTTTGGACTCTCTTGTGGCCAAATCATTAGCCATTACCCATGGATAGATGTGGATCCTTCCTTCTAGAAATCTCTCTTTCCAGGGAAACTGAACAACTTGGTTGAAGTCTTGCCCACCCGCAAAATTTCCCTTCCCGACTCTCCTGCACGACCACTCCTGAGTGGGGCCCTAATGTTGCAGCTGTCCAGCTGGTGCCAGCATACGATGTGAAACAATCTGTAATCAGCACTTGAATTATTTCTCCTCCATCTGCATCTTACTGGGAACTCCGGTGAGGCCATAGGTACAAGTTGAGGAAAGTCAGCAGTGCAGCAGGAGTAGAAATGGTATGGAAGTCATGCAGATTACAGCTGCTTTGTGACCTAAGCAGGGCCAATCTTTTCTGCACCATTTCCATTTGATAGTAGGGGAAGCAGTAAAGAGCTGATTGGAAGTAGTGGAGTGTGTGTGTGTGTGTGTGTGTGTGTGTGTGTGGTGCTTTTCAACATGTGGCTCTCAGAACAGGGTTCCCATGTGCCAAGTCAGCTTTTCCATCAGAATAACGCACAAATGTCAGTTTGTAGAAATCTTTTTCTGGGATCATTTTTTTATACAGATGATTCCTCCAATTTTCTTCCTAAAGAATATGAGCCTGGGGCTGAGCCCGAGGTGCACTCGGGAGAGTGCAGCGCTGGGAGCGCAGCTGCACTCCCAGCGCGGGTTCGGATCCTACATAGGGATGACCGGTGCGCTCACAGCATCACTCGTATAACTTCGTATAATGTATGCTATACGAAGTTATTACGGATCCTACATAGGGATGACCGGTGCGCTCACAGCACTCAGTGGCTGAGCGCTGTGCGGCCGGTCTCAAAAAAAGACAAAAAAAAAAAAAAAAAAAAGAATACGAGCCTGACTACCAGCCTTCTGGAAGGAAAGCAGGGAAGAGATTTGTGCAAAGGTGCTACTATGCAGCATGCAGATGTTCACTTAACACCCCCCCCCGCCCCCACTTCCTGAAATATACCTGATGTTCTTATCTAGAAACACTCTGGTTCAATTTCCCCAGAGAATAAATTTTGGGGGACAGTGAAGAGATGACTTCTTGCCTATCTGCCAGGGTTGAATGAGGGGACCCGGAGGTCTCACTGCTTCTTATACAGGCTCCCAACGATTATGCCTATTTTCAGCCCTTGCATCAGTCCTGCCTTCTGCAACACCTTGCACCTCTACACCCTGAGAATGAGGTTTTGCAGAGCTTATGAGCTCAGTGCTCATCATTTGCAGACATGCAAATCTGTTGAAATCCTTCACCTGCTGTTGTCTCTTCTATTTTCTCTCTGCTTGAGGATTTGTCTCCTCTTTTTCCATTGTTTTCAATTAGTGGTTGTGGAAGATAGAATTCTAAAATGACATTCAAGATCCCCACCCCCTGGAGTACACACTTTGTATAAGTTCCTCCCCTTGAGTGTGGACAGAATCACTGCATATGATGGGACATCACTGCCATGAACTACTAAATACTCAACTTTCAGTTAATAAAAAAGGAGATTTCCCTGGGTGAGCCTGACCTAAGTAAGTGAACCTTTGAAAAGAAGGTGACACATCAGAGAGATACTCCTGCTGTCTTCCTTCCTTGGTGCTCTTCCTTAGGCATGTCTGTCTTTGTCTATTCTTGCCACCAGAACACTAAGATCTAGAGGACTGATATTAAAATGAGAGCTTGGAGCAAGGATGATAAATGGGTTTTAACTTGTTTATCACTCTAGTTGGTCTTTTGTAGTTACTTAGAGAACTATATTTTGAGAAAAGACCCTTAAGATTTATCCAGGCTCAGCATGAGAAAGCAAGTAATATGAGTAATGAGTAATGTATTCTGACATGGCCACTGTTTTAGGTAGATTCCACAGAAACAGACTCTGAGACTCAGAGAATTGCTTGCAAGAGGTTTATTAGGGAGTATGCTTGGAAACAACACTGTAAAGAAATGAGGAAAGAAAGGTGAGACACTGCAGTTGCAACAAAGGCCTTAGCCAATCTCATGGGGATCTCTGGAGCTGGGTCGTCCTAAATGAGGCAAAGGTGCCAGGCTTTAGCACTAAACCCGTCTCCTCATTCCTGCCAACATTGATCACAGAGGGCTGTAATCTTGGGCAAGCAGCTCCTTTTGACCATGGCCATTCCTGGAGAAGGACACAGTCATGAGCCATCAGTGGCCACCACTCCTGGCAGCCAGTGGAATGAATGCTAGGTCCTGAAAGAGAGATCTGGGTAGCATGCCACAGTATCCACTACAGCCACAGAAGTGGGAGTGTGTGCATGTGCCAGATATTTGCCTTTTCTGGCCTAGGGGAGAAGTCCAAAGAAGTTACTCTGCTGCCTTAAGTGTGAGCCTGAGGCCAGGGGAGCAAGATAAGACCATACAACACACAAAGTCCAGTCTAGCTCACTGGAAGACAATACTGAGGTCAGGACCCAAAGTCCTTGTTTTCATAAAGTGTCCCTGTGCCTGGCCTTGTCTGCTGTGCATATGCCTCCATTGGCAAACTCACATGGGGTGATAGCTGCTTCAATAACAACTGGAAAGGATTTAGGAAACTGAGGCCCTGAATTCTGGTCATCTTTCTTCAGATCCACATTGGATTCATGACTAACATGTACCTAATACTTGCTCATTATAACTAAGTATATGATTCTTCTTTGCCTACACACCTGGCATCTTCCCCAGCTCTGGAGGTGCCCATGCTGTGGGGTATCACGGCCCCACTTTTCATCACAATCTTCATTGACTGTGGTAGCAGCTCAGAGCAGGAGTGCATCTGAGCCCTGGATAGGGGGTCATTTGGAGCCCAGGGGTTCTCTGCAATTCTGTTTATTCCCAATCTCCCCCAAATTCCTTCCATCTTCTCCCAAATCTTTAACTGTAAGAAAACCTAGGTATAGCTGGTCTATGGAGCCAGAGTTAGGGTCATAATGTTCTATACAGTTAGAACAACAGAAGCACTTAATCTTCCACCTAGGTAAGGTCATGCTGTGTTAATGCTGAAATTTGAACATTTGCCAACCTAAATAATGAATGAAATCACTAGAAGTTTGCCATTTATACTTCTTTGGTTAAGATAAGTTCTTTTCCCCCTTATGCTTAAAAAAAGAAATGATCATAGACCTAAAAATGAAAGCTAAAACTCCAACGCTTCCAGGAGAAACCATAGAAAAATATTTTCAAGACTTTAGGGTAGGGCTGGCTCGTTAGCTTAGCTGATTGGCGCACAGCCTGATAACACCAAGATCACAGGTTCGGATCCCCATACTGGCAAGCACCCCCCCAAAAAAATCTTTAAAAATGCAGGAATGAGGGGGGTGCCACAGGCCTCAACCCCACCCCTCCTCCTTCCTTCTTCTCCCACCCTATTTCCTTCTCTCTTCCCCTCTCCCCCTCCCTCCCAGCTGCTCCACAACAACATCATAGAGTGTAAAAAATATATATTAATAAATAAACTTAAAAAAAATTTTTAAAAATAAAAGGTTGAAACTAAAAAAATAAAAATAAAAATAAAACAAAGACCATTCCCTTATTAAAAAAAAAAAAAAAGACTTTAGAGTAGGAAAACATCAAGTTACAAAAGATGTAGAAAACAAAATTGAAAATCGGACTTCATCAAAATTAAAAATCTCTGCCTATCAAAAGACACCATTAAGAAAGTTAAAAGATGTAGACTTGGAGAAAATATTGGTAATATATATATTTAATAAACAACTTATATTCAGAATATACATATATATATTTAAAACTCCTACAGACCAATAATAAAAAGACAAGCAATTCCACTTAAAAATGAGCAAAAGACTTGAACTGGAATGTCACAAAAAAAGATAAATCATATGAAAAGGTCCTCAGGATCATTATTCATCAGCGCAATTAAAATTAAAACCACAATGAGAAATCACTATGGTCATGGCAGAATCAATAAAATTAAAAAGATCAAAAATAACTTGAGATGGCAGGGATATGGAGGAGCTGGAATGCTCACACATTGCTGTACGAAATAGTGCACCCACTACGGAAGCTGTTTGGCAATTTCTAACAAACTTAAACATGTATCTACCTTAACAAGTCAGCAATTCCACTTCTGGGTATATACCCACGAGGGAGTGTATATGTGCACAAAAAGATTAGTACGTGGATGTTCATAGCAGCCTTATTCATAATAGACCCAGACTGGAAACAACCAAAATGCCCATCAGTGGGAGAATGGATAAACACATTGTGGTACAATAGCATGATGGAATATTGCTCAGGAACAAAGAACAAACCATTGATGCAGGCGATAAAATGGAAGACATTTAAAAACATTAGTTTGAGTGAAAGAAGCGAGACACCATTAATGAATATATACTGTATGAATCCACTTATGTAAAGTTCAAGAACAGAAAAAAATTAATCTATAGTGATAAAAAGTCAGAATGCAGGTGGGTGAGTATTAACTGGACACAGGTGAGAAGTTTCTGGGGTGATGGAAATGTGCTATATCTTTATTTAGAAGGTGGTCCCACAGAGGTGTGCATATAGAAAAATTCATTGATATTTTTAATGTAAAAATTCATCTTGAGATTTATGCATTCTACTGTATATAAGTTATACCTATGGGGCTAGCTGGTTAGCTCAGTTGCTTAGAGTGTGGTGCTGATAACACCAAGGTCCAGGTGTTCGATCCCTGCACCAGTCAGCTGCCAAAAAAAAAAAAAGGTTATACCTCAATAAAGTACTGGTAAATGAATACATGGTCTTAACACAAAAATTGAAAATATAAAAAAGCAGAAAACAATTGCCCATAATCCAATCATTCATTAACACTTCTCTCAAGTCTTGTTTTAACTCATGTTTTATGTGGATGAACTATTATGGCACATACATATTTTATTTTGCTCTTCCCCCTTATCATCACATCATAAGCACTTCCTCATGACATTAAAAACTTCTTATGAACATGATTTTAGATGGCTGTATCATAATCCATCATACACATATACTGTAAATTATTTATCATCCCTTTAATGTTGGATAATCTGTGTTTTTGTTTTTGTTTTTCACCACTACAAATAATGCTTCAATAAAAAGCTGTGTTTCTAAAGTTTTGATTTCCTGCATTTTAGATTATTTATTTAAGTAACATTCCCGGACGTGTATCAATTGTAATTTTTTAAAAAACAGTAGAGGGGCCGGCCCGGTGGCGCACTGGAGAGTGCCCCGCTTGGGTGCGCGGCGGCGCTCCCGCTGAGGGTTAGGATCCCATGTGCAGACCGGTTCCCGCTCACTGGCTGAGCGAGGCGCGGGAGCAACGCCGAGGGTTGCAATCCCGTTGCCGGTCCCCGGTCCAGTACGGGGGCAACACTGAGGGTTGCGATCCGTTGCCGGACACGGAAAAAAGACAAAAGACAAAAAAAAAAAAACAGTAGAAAGAGTAGCAGCAAAAACCTATGTCTGGAATCTCTGCCTAGTGGCACAGTGCCCTGGCATCCTGCTGTGGAGGTGCATGTAGTTCCAAGCTGACTTATCATTTATCAACAAATGTTCATGGAGATCCTCCTCTGCAGAACCCTGGAGGAGGTGCAAGACAGAGTGAGATGACAATAGCACAGTCCCTGCTTTTATGGACTGATGGCCGAGGCAGTAGGGAAGAATTAAGGACAGCTTCACAGAAGAGGCGACGTTTTAACTGGCCGGAAGGATGAGTAGCATTTTGCGGGACACAAGGAGGCTGCAGAAAATAAGCAAAGCACAGAAGCACAATATTACTAGGTGCTGGGTTTGTGCAAGTGTTTAAGCATTAAAGTGACACCATCATATCTGTGGTTTGGAATTCTTCTCTGGCCATGTTGTAGATTGAGGAGGATGGATTGGAAGTGAAAATGGAGATAGCTATTAGATGCGGGTAGAAAAAATAAAGGACTCCTAACAAATGGGCAGGATTAGTGAAATTGGGATGGAGGTATTAAATCTAAGAGGTATTCGGGGATAAGGCTTTAGAACAATTGGGCACAGGAGGTGAAGGGGAGACATTTTATTCAAGAGCAATTTCCTGCTGAATTTACAATGCTAGCTATGCCATCGACTAATTGTATGATTTTTTACAAGTCTCTTAACTTATTGGGGCTTCAATTTCTAACCTGTGAAATAAGGAGGCTAGATGAGCTCAGTGCTAGATTGGACCCATGATGTCACCTTCCCTCTATCAGAGACAGATGTTGCTAACTGAATGGAGTCTCTTTCCCTGCTGAGTGGGGACAGGATTTCAGGCAGCCACCAATATGTATGGGGTTTGAAAGAGCTGAAATCTACATGCTTGCCCTGGACACGATATCTCCCAGGTCATTCCCAGCTCTGAAGGTAAATTGCATCACCACATTCTTCAAGTGAGAAGTGGAATTAGAAAAACCACTATTAAGTAAGTACCTGTAAGTACTACTATAGTTGAAATAACATGAGCTTGTTCCTACATTTGGGGATTTGGTTTTAACATGAGAAATTTTTGGGCCGGCCCGTGGCTCACTCGGGAGAGTGCGGTGTTGATAACACCAAGGCCCCGGGTTCGGATCCCATATAGGGATGGCCGGTTCGCTCACTGGCTGAGCGTGGTGCTGACAACACCAAGTCAAGGGTTAAGATCCCCTTACCGGTCATCTTTTAAAAAAAAAAAGAAAGAAATTTCTCACAGTCAGAGTGTAAATATAATAAAAGATTGTTCTTTAGTTCCTATTATTTTCACAACTGTATTCTCAGATAAGTTGTTGATAACACCAAGGCCCCGGGTTCGGATCCCATATAGGGATGGCCGGTTCGCTCACTGGCTGAGCGTGGTGCTGACAACACCAAGTCAAGGGTTAAGATCCCCTTACCGGTCATCTTTTAAAAAAAAAAAAAAAGAAATTTCTCACAGTCAGAGTGTAAATATAATAAAAGATTGTTCTTTAGTTCCTATTATTTTCACAACTGTATTCTCAGATAAGTTACTAAAAATATATGTAAAGAAATAAACTTACAACCCTTCTCTTGAACTTATTTTATGTATTTATTTAGTTATTTACTTATTTTTTTGTAACACGAGGTACCTTTAACTATGCATTAATCCTGAATACAAACAAAACCAAATGAAAAACACTGTGCTTGTAATTATTTTTAAAGGAAGAAGTCAGAAGTTTCAGAAACTTAAGTGAAAGATTATTCTTTCTTCAAGTAGGAGCATATCTCTAGTTTGGGGGGAGGTTTGTTTTCAACATTTAAATAATCTGTTTTCAGTGTGGGCTACCAATAGTCTAATAAAAGTAAAGGAATTACAGCCAATCCATTCTTATCACAGATGTTTCTAAGAGTTAGGCATGTTAACAGGAGTAAGAATAACTGGGATAAACCAAAATTATACGGACTTCTGGGAGAGAGGCTTGACTCCCCTCCTTCCTACCTTCTCTCTCCTATTCCAAAGGCAGATGGGAGAAAGTCCTCATCTGTGACACTTGCCGATTTCCACAGTGTAAACATGCCCAGCAGAGCTGATTTCAAGCTGCCAACTCGATGTCGCTGAACAAGAAACAGGAAAGCTACAGGCACAGTCTGCTCTCTTGAGCAAGCCCTGGCCGCTGCAGCACAGCAGCAAGGACTTTCATTCTTCTCCTTTCTCTCTGCTGTTGGCTTTGCTTAGGCACAAACTATTGCTCAATGAGCTGCATCCAGCCGGAAAAAGTATTTTGTCTGGCTGCCACAGTATTTTTGTTTTTAATTAGGATATAAATAGCTTCAAACAGAACATGCTGTGTCCCCTGGACACAGATTCCATCACCTTGAATGTCTCACACCAAGCTCCCCTGGCTCCTAAGGCATTTGAGTTTGTGACTCCTGGTTTGCACCATGTCACCTTTCTTCTGTCCTGCTGTTCATCCCCTAGCATTACCTACAGACCTCTGTCCATGTCCTCGTTGCTCTGTTAGGAACACTGGTATGTTCTCTCTCCTCCCAAGTCAAGAACTTTTGTATTTGACTCTGATTCCTTACAGCTCAACAAATGTCTAGTACACACTAGGTACTTTATAAATGTCAATTAATGTATGACATAAATTTTAAAAATTTACTAATTTCATGAGCACACTTTGTGTACAAAGCACTATGCCAAGGCTAAGTACCACCTAAGAAATAATTCCTTTGAAATTTGAAGATCTTCCAGAATATTCCAAGATATTTAAAAATAGCCAAATGAAAATGCTATGCCTTAGCCAAGACCCATTTTTGTCTAAGGGCATCTATCTACCATCATCATTTTTGCCCACATTAGGTAAAGATAGCCAAAGTTTTAGAAATAGTGACATTATCTGATGTCTAATAACAAGAAAACCCATAAATAATATTGTGTAATTAATAATAATAATAATGTGTAATATTTCTATAGTATTTTATAAATTTCTGCATTCTAGTTTTGTTCCCCTTTTTAATTCCATACAATAAAACTTTACTAAAGTATAATGAGCCAGGCATTGTGTTAAGTGATGGGTATACAGTGGTGAAGAAAATACAAGATGAGAATATAAGGAAAATAATAGAGTGGGTGGGGAGAGTTTGTACCTACTTGAAATTTGGAAGGTGGCTTGCTCCACTCAGGCTCTGAGGGGTGATGAAGAGCCAGTAACGCAAAACATGGGGAAAGAGCTTTCACAGCAGAGGAAGCAGTTTGTGCAAAAGCCTTGAGCTGGCAAGGAAACAGGTGCATTCAAGAACTGAAACCAGACCAGAGCTGCTGCAGCCGACTGAGGGGTGAAGGAAGGCCAAGTTGATTTTGGAGCAGTAGACATAGTTCTTTACGTGGGACCTAACAGACCAAGATAATGAGTTTGGATATTATTTAAACTGCAGTGGAAAAAAGATCAACAAAACTGACAAACAATTAGCTAGACTGACAGAATAGAAGAGAGAAGACTCAAATTCTAAAATCAGAAATGAAAGAGGGGATATCATTACCAAACTTGCAGAAATAAAAAGGATTATAAGGGAATACTATGAATAATTATATGCTAACAAATTAGATAACTTAGATGAAATGGAGAAATTTCTAGAAAGACAAAAACTATCCAAACTGACTCAAGAAGATGTATAACAGGTAAAGAGATTGAATGAGTAATGAAAACAAATAAACAAATAAAAACTTCCCACCAAGAAAAGCTCAGGCCCAAACGGCTTTACTGGTGAATTCCACCAAAAGTTTAAAGAAGAATTAACCTTTCACTTCACAAACTTTTCCAAAAAATGGTAGTGGAGGGAACACTTCCCAACCAATTCTTTGGGAGCAGTATTACTCCAATACCCAAACCAACAAAGGCATGACCAGAAAAGAAAACTGTAGACCAACATCCTTGATGAATATAGATGCAAAAATCCTCCACAAAATGCTAGCAGACTGAATACAGCAATGTATAAAAAGAATTACACACCATGACCAAGTGAGATTTATGCCAGGCACTCAAGGTGGATTTAACATATGGAAATCAACTGATTTAGTACAGCATACCAATAAGATAAAGGACAAAAACCATGTGATCATCTTAACAGATATAGAAAAAGCATTTGAAAATATTCATCACCCTTTCATCATAAATACTCTCAATAAATCATAAATATAAGAGATTTTCCTCAAACTAATAAATTCCGACTATGAAAAACCCCACAGCTAACACCATACTTAATGGTGCAAGACTGAACATTCCCTCTAAGGTCTTTACTCTTACCACTTCTATTCAATATTACACTGGAGGTTATAGCCAGGGAAGTTCTGCAAGAAAAAGAAATAAAAGGCATCTAGATTGGAAAGAAAGAAGTAAAACTACTTTTCTTTTTAAGAAAGTGAAAAGGGCTGGCCAGGGGGTGCACTCGGTAGAGTGTGGCGCTTGGGAGCGTGGCAGCCCTCCCACTGAGGGCTCAGATCCCATATACAGACCGGTCTGCTCACTGGTTGAGTGCGGTGCGGGCGCGACACTGAGGGTTGCGATCCTGTTACCGGTCACAAAAAAAGACAAAAAGGAAAAAAAAAAAAAAAAAAAAAGAAAGTGAAAAGATAACCCAGACAATGGAAAAAAATATTTGCTTATTATTTTTCTGATAAGTGAATTATATCTTGTATACAAAGAGCTCTTACATCTCAACAACAAAAAGACAAATAACCCAATTTTTAAAATGGGGAAAATATTTGAGTAGAATTTTCTCAAAGAAATATGCAAATGACTAATAAACACATGAAAAGATGCTCAACATCATTAGTCATATTAGGGAGATTCAAAACAAAACAACGAGAAATGGTTTCATTTGTGGCAATAATCAAAAAGACAAATAACAACTGTTGGTGAGGATGTGGAGAAATTGGAACCTTCATACATAGCTGGTGAGATTGTAAAATAGTGTAACCACTCTGAAAAAATAGTTTGTCAGTTCCTTAAAATGTTGAACGTAGAGTTTGCATATGACCCAGCAATTTTATTCTTAGGTATATACCAAAACAATTGAAAACGTAAGTCTACACAAACATTTGTATAAGAATGTTCAGAGCAGCAAAAAGTGGAAACAACCAAATGTCCATCAACTGATGAGTAAATAAACAAAATGTGGTATATCCATACAAATGAAATATTATTTGGCAATAAAAAGGAATGAAGTATTGATATATATAATAACATGGTTAAATATTGAAAACATGCTAGGTGAAAGAAGGCAGGCATAAAAAGTCATGTACTGCAGGATTCTGTTTATATGAAATGCCCAGAACACGCTGTAACACCAGGTCAAGAGTTCAGATCCCCGTACTGGCCAACTACCAAAAAACAAAATGTCCAGAACAGGTAAATTCATAGGGACAGAAAAGAGATTAGTGGTTGTTAAGGGCTGGGAGGGGAGGGAGTGAGAGTGATTTACTTATAGATATTGGGTTTCTTTCTGGGATGATGAAAGTGTTGTAGAAGCAGATAGTGGTGATGACTGAGCAAAATTGTGAATAGGCTAAAACCACATCGTACACTTGCATTTGTATACTTTAAAAGGGTGAGTTTTATGATATGTAAATTCTATCTCAATAAAGATGTCATTTAAAAAATCTAGTGGGAAACCATCAGGAAGGGCTAAGTAGGAGAGTGGTATGATTTATGTGTTTTAAAAATGTGCTGCTGGGCCGGCCCGGTGCGCCGCTTGGGAAGCGCGGCGGCGCTCCCGCCCGAGGGTTCGGATCCCACATATGGACCGGTTCCCGCTCACT